>NW_017306381.1:579738-586474 GCF_000935625.1 Nanorana parkeri | reverse complement strand
AATAGGTTCTGAAGTTCCCTAAAATTCGAAGTAATGGGCTTCTTTCTCTGCAGATGGCACAGAGCATAATCTTTTGTGAGCTGTAACTTGGCGTTGTTACATGAGTTTGATGTATTTGGTGATAGTGTTTTATCATCAGCTCCCCCGGGGTGATCTCTGATGGATGTGTGAACATGCCACGTTCTCATTAATGTTTCATCAAGGTGTATTGCAGCTGGGAGATTATCACAGGTACACAGGTTTGCTGCTGATTGAGATGCCGGCGATAGGGATCCATGTGGCGGGTGGCGCTGAGCGTTCTCAAAGCACACAGAATAGAGGCGCATAGGGTAACTTAGGGATTAGTACTATGATATCGGGGTTATGGGGTCAGATACCACCAGGGACTTTATCTACATTGAATTTGTTCCTGTATGTGCATTTCCCACAAGGCCAAACAAGGCCCGGCCTCGGGCAGCAGGGAGTAGAGGGGCAGCAGGGGTGTGGAATTCCTATCGTCTAATGCCCGGGCAGGTAGTTGTTGTCTACATTTAGCCCTGCTTTTGTCAGGCAGAGCTAAATGTACAGCGGGGATGCCGCCGGTTGTTTTGTACAAGTGATCTCGGCGACATTGTATGCAGCCTGCAGGTCTGCCATTCTCCATGGCGGGGGTGGGTGTTTGGCGGGTAGGGGGGGCGCATTGAGGAACCTGGCCTTGGGGCAGCAGAGAGAGCAAATCTGGCCCTGTGTATGTGTGTGGTTGTGCCGTTTTGCTCCCACACTGGTAGTTCAGTCCACTTCTGCACAAACTTAGCCCTGTAGTCTACACTACATGGCCCCTACTCCCAGACTGAAAGACATCTTCTTGTTTTCTTTCTTGGCGGGCACTATGATACCCAGACATTGGGGATCCTCCTCAATCCCACATATAAGGAACTGGGTATAGGAAATATGGAACCTTATGAGAATGGAGAACCTGAAGCCCTATCTTCATGACACCCAACATCAATGTAATGTTCTCTTGGGCTTGCTACATGGGAACCTTGGCTTTCACAAATCTTTCCTTAATGAGGGGGGCAGTAGTGAGGAAGGAAGATCGGGGGTCATACTAGAAGGTCCCATGGGTGGCCAGTTGGACAGTCCTGACCCAGATGAATATTAGATCACATTTAGGGTTCCTTCATTGCTTCATGCAGATGTGGGGTTTAGGATTTTTTTTTTTCTCTCAAATGCATCCACTAGAATACAAAAAGGTTCCTCTGAAATTGTCTCTTAATGGCTTCTACGAACCTCGAGTTCCCTCCAGGCGTTACAATCATGCTGTGTTATACATTTCTGCATTTTCTAGTGACCTATGGATTTTACAGTGTCATACTTTTAGATTAAAGGCCACAATAACACCCTCTGCACTCCTAATCCATGAAAAAAAACTTATTGAACACAAGAAAAGAAATCGCCAATAGCTGAACCCTCTCCAACAGCATTTAATAAGCAAGTCTTCTGGTCTGTTTTGTTACACGCCGGGAGCAATGACGGGGGACATCGTAAGAACCATTTGTATCAATTACACATTTTGTCTATTTTTAGATTCATTAGAATATAAGGTGACAGTTCAGATTGTGATACACGATGCCATCTTCTCATTAATATAGAATGATAAAATAATGTCAATTTTATGTGCAGAAATAAAGATTTTTTTTTTCTTTTAATATCCAGCCATTAAGGGAAATTGCGCACCTGTGGAAAAGAAATGACATGGATTAAAGACTTAGAATTACAGTGATTAAATGGAAGGGATGTAATATTGGAGCAGAAGGCAGTGCCGCCTGTACTGTGCAACTTAGTAGTTATAATATTATACAATTGATATAAATTACTGTTATAGTATAAAGATACACCCGGTAAGGCTGGGGATTGTGGCTCCAACTTGAGTCCATCGAAGCTTAAAGGGTAAGTCCGCTCAAAACATGTATTTCAGTTTTTGGTCAATGTTGGAGAGGTATACAACAAAGGCGCAACTATAGAGCTATAGCCATAGCAGCCCAGGCGGCTGCTATGGGGCCTGGGGGTGGAAGGGGGCCCAATAGGTTGTTGAGACATATTAAACATTGAAGGCAACACAGTACTGTATTTTTAAGGATTGGAGTGGTTGCAGATGACAACAACTCTAATCCCCTGTAAGGTCTACAGTGTAGAGATGGCTTCAGCTGCACAAGAGGAGTCTTTGGGTTCTTGGCTCTGAGAGAGGTCATCGTGGTGACCCACATCACATTTTTGCCGGGGGTCCCCGTGATCTGTAGTTACGGCCTTGGTATACCACCTGACATTTTTTCTATCTCTCTATTCGTGAGATCTCTGATAAGTTCCTGGGTCGCGCACATGCTGTACCCGTTATGAAGGCTTTCCACTCTCCATGCTGGATCTATATTTATTTTATATTATGGAGAGTGTCAGGACCTCGAGCAGACCGTCGAGGGCCTCCTCAGTGCGGCTCCGCGCACGAACGTCAACTGGTCACGTCATTGAGGTGGGTGGGACTTCAATCTGACAGCCGGCTCGAGCAAGCTCTCAAATGCAAAAAAATGAGTTTGCGTGCCAGCCGATGTGGCCTCGCGTGCCAAGCCGGGCACGCGTGCCGGGGGTTGCCGACCCCTGGTGTAATAGGAGCAGCTGGGACACACAAAGATGGACGGAGACACCTAAAATTCCCTAAAATGGACAGGAACAGAATCGGTGAAATGTGGCTTGGGGATCTCACTGCTGGCATATTAATAACATACAAGAAGCCAGCAGCCGACCTAACTCACCAGGTTTGATCATTCAAATACCAATTTTAGAGGAGGCAACCATTTAAAAATTAAAATCAATTTAGGAAAAGCTGGTTCTTCTAGATCCTTGGTTCTCAACTGGTGGGTCGTGACCCAAAAGTGGGTTGCGACCCTGTGTTCAGTGGGTGGCCGCATGCCTTCCACTTTTCTAGGTGAGAGGCTCCTCTGCCTCCCCCTAGTGCAGCAATGTCAGTTCAAGCGCCAAGCGGCCATTCAAAATATGCTGCCCGGTGCCGAGTGTCAGCTTGCGGTGGGCTGGGGGTATGGCTGTGAGGGAGCTCCATCCATACGTGCATTGCTTACAGCTCCCTCACGTGCCTTATAGAGGTGCCCGGACCTGAGTGACATCACATTCTGGCTTTCAACGTCTCCACAGGCCTGCAAGGGAGCTGTACAAGCAATGCACATATGGATGGAGCTCCGTCATAGCACAGCAGCCCACATTGGATTTCAGACCAAGGACAAATGTGGGTCCTGAGGTTGAGAACCACTGTTCTAGATGCAATATAAAACTTTATCTGAATATAAAGCTCACTGAATATAAAGTTATCACGCCTACCTCAAAAAATAACCCTCATGATATAGTCGAACCCTAAAAACAAGCTCTCTATACCGACTTATACTAATACAATGATTAGACTTACCCGCCCCACCAAGACTAGTGCATCCCCTACCTCCTCCCCATCCACAAAATCCTCCCCTCCTCCTTCTACCTCCTCTCCTTCTTGAGCCTCCCCTCATGTCCCAGTCATACCTATCCCCCCTTCCACAGACTCTATTTGGGGGAACCCCCTCACTCCCTTTTCCAGATGATGATCAACCAATACCCCCGGACCACACAAGATGGGTATTATTATATATCTTTATCATAGTTACGCCCATGTTTTAATGTTTACTAAGAAGTAACTTTATGAACATTGGGCCAAGTACCCGCTCCTTATTGTTCTTGAATGATACTTTATTTTATTTATTTTTTTCCTTCCTGTACCAACATTGTATGTTAATCCAATAAAATAAAATAAAAATAAAAACCTACTTTTTCTGGGTGTCTCAGAAACTGAGATCTGAAAGACAATTTGTTCCCCAGGGAGGCAAAGCCATGGTGACTGTGAGGTTGCAGTTGCCTTCTCCCGGACCAAAGTTCTGGAGCATATGTAGACCTGAACTTGATGAATCCATTTTCAACCTAGTCATCTATGTAACTTTATACACCAGAACTAGAGTTTTGTTCTTTTTTTTCTCCTTTGTCGAGTTCTTTTTAATTGGCCTTTTTTGTAGTAGCATCATCTTGACAAGCCCTGATCATCCGATATGAAGCTTGCATCCAAGCGGAGTCTATAGTTCAGGTTCATCGGTGCCATGTTCTGTACCCTCCATTTTCCCCATACTTTCCATAAAGCTTGAATTACCTGGACCGATGGCTTTGGCATTGTAGTGATCTCTAGTTGTTATGACACCTGTGTTAAAGTTTAATACCTCCCTCCGTGCCATCTGGCCTCTCGCTTGAATGTCTTGTCCACTTACTTTCAATTTGCTGTCAGATGACATGAGGTTATCGAGAGTATGAAAGTTTAAAACGTTCGCTTTTGACAACAACGTCACTGAAACAGGAGATGCGAATCCGTGATGCGTCTTGTTGGAGATGAAGTGCAGGGAATTAGGCAGCGGTTGCAGACTGGCGGAAGAGTTATAACTGCACACTTTCTCCTGGGAGATATGAAAGATGCAATTTTATGCGGATCTGCAGTGGCGTAACAATAGCTGGCAGCTTCTATAAGGCCTGGGGGTGGAAGGTGGCTCATTAGGAGGGCTATGAAGTTCCCTAAAATGAAGCAATTTAAACATACAACATCAGTGTGCATGTGAAGATAACACCCATCCATTACTGCATTATTAAGGATTGCTGAGTAAGTTGCCGTACAGCAAAATAATTTAGAATGGTTTTTGCTAGTCACAAATCCTGCTTTGCGGGCTGTGCAGTAAGGGCAATTTGTTTATCTGTCTTAGTAGTGTTGATTTATTACCCTCAGAGCTTCTTGTCATCCTGGCCAGCACTGAAACTAACCCTGCACATGCCTAAAGCAGTCTTCTTCAGGCTGTAAAAATCCCAGGTGTTTGTAGTTCTGCAAAAATAAAAAAAATCCACAGCTTAAAAAAGTTTGAGGTCGCGTTATAGAGTGATTGACCTGGGTTATAGATTAATTGACCTGGTATCAGCCTCTTGCAGTCCCTGTACAGCAGGGTTGGAGCGCAGGAGGAAGAAGCAACACAAGGAACTAATCAATACATGTGCTGACAAGACACATGCTGATAGGAGGAGAAAGCAGAATGGCAGAAAGATGAGCTCATTACTTTGCTGCTTCTCCTTTCACTGTCCAGTCACAGGTTTGAGGTGTGTCCAGGATGACCAGGGTTCAAAGGAAGTGGGTTGAATTATATTTTTATGGTGCTTGCCATTTTTTTAAGAGGTGGTTTTAAATAAACTTTTTTTTTTGCCCATCCATTACCTTCATAATGCTGCCGAGAGTTGAATGTGGATCTCCATTGAGTGCATGAGAAACATTTCATGTGTAAGAGAGAAGAGGGCGGAGCACAAGGGAAAGATCACTGAACAAGGGTTGACAGATTAAAATAATGCATGTACTGGCCAGCAAATGCATGAATGTGCTGGTTGGTGAGAGTCTGTGGCATCACGGCCGGCTCTGCCCTGTTGTTATTGTTTAATGACAGATCAGTGTTCCCAGGTCATTTGGGGACGCTGATCTGTCATTACAACTGGGCGGAGCGAGGCATGAGATCACGGCTGGCTCCGTCCAGCTGTCATTTGCGCGGAGATCGGTCGGCTACAGCCGACCTTTCTCCATGCTTCGCCTGTGACTACAGCTCACCCGAGTCAAAGCATATGCGTTCAGCTCGGCTGAGCTGCTTGGCTGCCTTCGGCTGCTTTACGGGTTATTGTGAATAGCCAGTACAGCAGCCCTTTGGTTCCATTTAACCGAAGGGCAGAGGCTGCCGAAGAATCAGCCGAAGCTACGGCTGGATCCTTCGGCTCTTTGGTGAATAACCCCCCCAAGTGTTTCCCTCTGCACGGGTCTCCTTTAAAGTCTTCTCTGATCCTTTCTGACAATGACAAGAGAAGCGGCAGATAATGACTCTTCACCAGTCTCTGTATACATGAGTCAGTGAGCTGTAGTTCAATGATGAGCAGACGGAGAATGACATTCAAATATCACAGTGTGACAAGTGAAAAATGCAGCAAGACACCTGTAAGGTACATCGTGATGAGCCATTTCCCAAGAGAACATTAAAGTGCAGCTGTTGTGCTGGAGAAAACTATCAATGTAGAGAAAATAGACCTATTCTTGACTTTTTATATCATTTAAAATAGTTTTATGCTATTTGGTGAAGGTGTTAAAGCTGAAGTTTGATCTGATTATATGTTACCTTCCCAGTTTTGTCCCCTCCACCCTCATTAACATACTAATGACATGCTCAATAAAACCTTTCTGTTGTCATTACATACCCTATTTTCTACCTGTGTATCTCTATGGCTGGTTGGAAGGGCTGGCAGGGTGCTATTCATAGCTTCCAGAACACATCACAGCACCCTGCCAGAGTACTCCTCCCAACAGCCCTGATGCAAGCAGTGGGTTGGCTCTTGGGAGAAGTTATGCAAATATGAAAAAGTCTTGATGGGTGGATGTCAGCCTGGTGGAGTGGGCATTCTTAGGCAGGCTGTATTTGCATTCAGACCACCCAAGGTAACACCTACATATGATGCTGTAAAAATTAAAATCAAATAAATGAAAGGGGCTGTCACCCGTACAGGTGTCCTTGGTGGAAGATTTCCCCTCAGGTCCTGTATTTGGTGGGTATATAGTGAAACTCCAGGCTGATCCAAAAAATAAAATCTGTCTGCACCCAACCCC
>NW_017306381.1:564411-579669 GCF_000935625.1 Nanorana parkeri | reverse complement strand
CCCCCCCTTCTTCACACACAAAATATAATACTAACAGACTATGTCATAGAGAGTAATGATTACTTTATTCATTGGTCCTACAGCAATTTGTATTCTTCTCTCCTGCCCTGGAATCTGTGTAAGTATTCCACTGGCCTGTATTGTATGTAATTACATCGTCAAGAGGGGCGGCGACATGACCGGTCAGAGACTGTTAGGAAGAGGCTTCAGGGGCCAGGTGGTCACAAGTGGAATAAGCGGGGACTGCGGAGATATCAGTCCTCTATGTTAGACCTTTCCTAGACAAAAATGAACATTTTATAATGCATATGCTGCAGGGGACACATTTTATTTTTTTCTGCCCACCTTGAGTTCAACTTTAAGTAACATACCTCTGTTGTGCAAGGAGAGGAAATGGAAAATGTCTCTTCCTACACTGGTTATAACTCTGTGCTCCTCAGCTTTTACTTTTGACAGCCTCTCAGCATGATATCATATTGGTCATTGGAATGCCAGTAAAATAAATGTATCAGTATTTCAGTATTTAGGGGTAGCACTGACCTTACCACAAGGAGAATTTTACAGGCCCTCCTTTCTTTTGGTGATTTGGCCTAAAAATCTACCTAGACACTCACCAGCCCACCCATAATCAACTGACAGACATCCATATCGGCTCGAACTATGAGGATGAGTGATTTTCACTCACCTCATAGTTCACCTTTAAGGTCTGCTAGAGCGGCCTCTCTGTTATTGTATGTCAATTGTAACATGCCTTAAAGCTGATCTCCAGGTAGGTAAAATACATAAATGATTGTTTTGTATTTATTAATACATCATTAACTGTATTTTTTTAAAGCAACCAGGGTAAGTCTGTGAAGGTTCTCATTCGTCCAGGTCATGGTATATCTGTAAAAAATAAGTCAACGCAACTGGATTTGCTGTTATTTTTCATGAAGACGTTTCACTGGACATCCAACCAGCTTTCTCAATTCAGAATGGCAAACGGAAGGATTTGGTCATCCCATATGTAGCTGGGGTGTATAAGAAATTCAGAAGGGTTTTTAAAAATCATCACATCCCTGTCTGGTTTAAACCCAGCAATACACTGAGGCAACAACTGGTTCACCCAAAAGACCCAACGCCAAAACACAAGATGAACAACATTGTGTACGCAGTTCAGTGCAGTGAGAACAGCAGCTACACCAGCGTATGGTACAATATAGAAGAGCCAAACCCTTTGGTCAGGATTAGACAGTGTACATACATCTAAGGGAAAAAGGTCACTCCTTGGAAGACAGTTAAGTACTAGACAGGAAGGAGGACTGGTTTAAATGAGGTGTGAAAGAGGCCAATTATGTAACAATGGAGAAGCCATAGAGCTATCCAAGGTTTCAGAGTGGCTCAGCAGGTAGAGCCACCACCAGACACAGCAGAGGCCCTGGGTTCAGATCTGGATCCTGACACAGATAATTTGATAAAAATGTTTGAGCCAAGTTGCGACTGTTGCCTAGAGAAACCAGAACTTTGGATGGAAAAGCTTGAATCAGAGTAGAAACATAGCCCAGACCAACCAGATTCTTAGCTAAAAACTATGAACCAAGGAGGTACTCTGCTCATAGTAATGAAGGCTGGAAAAGTTTGAGCCAGATCCTTGGCCAGAAATTTTTAGCCAAGTTGGAACTGTTGCACAGAGCAACCATAATATTTGTTGGAGAAGCTTGAACCAGAGTAGAACCATTAACCAGAACAATCAGATAGTTGGCTAGAAAAGCTTGAGACAAGTTGGGACTATTGCCCAGAGCAACCAGAACCTTGAATGGAAAAGCTTGAGCCAAACTTGGGACTGTTGTCCAGAGCAACCAGAACCTTGGATGGGAAATCTTGAGCCAGAAGAGAAACATTGCCCAGAACAACCAGATTCTTGGCTAGAAAAGCATGAGCCAAGGTGGAACTCTGCTCACGTCTGACTCAGGCTCTATCTGACTTACTGCAGCTTCTAATGCACAGTATGAGAAGCTCATAGTGAAATCAGAATAAGAAATTTCAGTAGAGGAGAGGTGTCAGTACAACTGTGTAAAACCATAGGTACAGCTCTTTTCCAGATGGAGTTGGAGTTAGGCTTCAAACATTCACAGGCATAGCAGAAATCCACTTTAAAAACTTTTTAACGCAAGCGACAACGGAACAATCTTTCACATTTCATATACAAGTATGTCCTTTTTTGGGTTTAGTTAGCATTTAGTAATGGCCGCTGACAGACGATAATAGCAATTTCTCATTTAGAAGTCCTGGTCACACCTGCACACGCTCAATGCCTAATTCACTCGGCCATATAGCTCTGCCAATCTCGATCCGGCATCCACAGCGTCTGCCCGGAACATCCAAGCAGCGAGACGATATAAATAACACTGCCCGCTTCAATTCCCACACCGAGGCCTGACATCTAACTAAACACAAGCAATATGAGCACAAAGGCTTCCCGGGCCTTCCTACCTGGGACAGGTGGACCCGCGCTTCCGTTAGACCTCTGTCATTTGTTGTTTTTTTTTCCCTTTCCTTTCTTATCCGTCGTTAACCTCATCACGTCAGAATTTTCCTCTCGGAGAGAAGCGGATTTGTGAGTAAATCTAATTTTAGCTCAGAGGGCGCAATCATCTTGCTGTCATTGTTAATACGGCAATGTTTTCACTGACGCTTTTTGATGGCTTCTTTTTTTTTTTTCATTAATGTCTCAGCTGTGTTTTTTTTTTATTCTCGAGCCCCAAAAGGAAAAAGAAGTGCAAAAATGAATACAACAATAGTTTTAATTAAATGTAACTCAACGTGTTCTAGAGCCTTTGTTCTCAACTGGTGGGTCGTGACCCAAAAGTGGGTCGCGACCCTGTGTTCAGTGGGTCGCAGGCATGCCTTCCACTTTTACAGGCGAGAGGCTCCTCAACAATCTCCTAGAGTAGCACTATCAGTTCTCTCGCCACACGGCCATTCAAAATATGCTGCCCGCCACCGAGTGTCAGATTGAGGTGGGGTGGGGGTGTGGCCACTAGGGAGCTCCATCCATACATGCATTGGTTACAGCTCCCTCACGTGTCCTGTAGTGTAGTTTGCGGCCCGGCGGACACCTTACACCGGAGCCCGCAACTTCCCACAAGGTCACCGCTGCCGCCCTCTGCGCTCTGCCGCCCCGAGGCCTGGCCTCGGTGGCCTTGTGGGAAATCCGGGCCTGCCTGTAGAGGTGCCTTGACTGGAGTGACGTCACATTCTGGCTTCCGGCACCTCTACAGGGTGCACAAGGGAGCTGTACAAGCAATGCACATATGAATGAAGCTCAGTCACAGCACAGCAGCCCACACTGGGCCTGAGGCTGAGGATCCGCTCCAGTTCTCGGAAGGTGGGGAGACTGGGTGGATCTTAAAACATTTTATTATTAACATTTATTGTCTGTGTGTGAGATTGTGTCTGTGTTTGTGTATCTATGTTAGTGTTTTTGAGGGCCCATTCACACTAGTACCGTGCGATTAACACATGGTACCATGCAATCTCACCTACCGTGCATTCTGGTGTGGGAGGTGTGTTGCGTTGCCATTCATTTGAAGGGTACCCCAAACGCACCTCCCACCCATACGACCGCATTGTAACGCGTGGTGCCCAATGCCGTGCATTCCATTGCAGTGCGACTTGGGTCGTGACTTAACGACCGAGGACAAATGTGGGTCCTGAGATTACATAGGTTGAGAACCACTGGTCTAGAGAAGGTTTGATGTTTATCTCATTAACATTGTGGTCTGTGTGAAGGAACTGCAGGCACAAACAAGACGCGTATTGAAGGCCGTCATCTTGTCAGTGAAACAGATATTTGCATGACTCCCAACTGTCCAAGCACAAAAATTTACCCAGCACACTTACCAGCTAGTTTGCAAAAACGCAAATTACACTGTGTAAAAATTTGTTTTTTTAGTTGCACAACTTTTTGAAAATACGTGGAAGCCACACTGGCCTATCAAGGCCTCTCTGTGTGGTCCTAAATCTCATCTATGAACATATATAGCAATAGATTATTCAAGGGCAGGCATGCCTGGAAGTAGTAGCCCAATCATCCCTCAAGCCACAGGGACACATCTGAAGCCCAGCACATCACAATGGCAGCTGAAGCCCCCCATGTGTCCCCACACCAAATCCAGCTAAACAAAAATGGCAACCGCACAAATCAATTTATAACAAGCTTTTAAAGTAAGGTGCACACGGAAGTGCTTTCCACAGTACAAGTGCAGAAATTTCCCCCAAAACACCAAAATTTGGCTTTTAGGACCAACCATGTCAAACTGAAGCCATCGGCACAAGCCCAAACAGAGAGTAATCCAACATCCACCAAAAGATCAAGACAGGCAGCACCGAAAGATTGTAATCTGATATGCAAGCAAGGGTCAGGGCAGGGAGCACTCAAAGAGAGTAATCCATTAACTGAGCAAAGGTCAGGGCAGGCAGCGTTAAAATAGAGTAATCTAACAGCTAAACAAGGGTCAGGGCAGGCAGCACTCATAGAGAGTAATCCAATTTCCAAGCAAGGGTCAGGGCAGGCGGCACTCAAAGAGAGTAATCTGATATCCAAGCAAGGGTCAGGGCAGGCAGCACTCAAAGAGAGTATTCCAATATCCAAGCAAGGGTCATGGCAGGCAGTGCTGAAATTGAGTAATCCGATATCCAAACAAGGGTCAGGGCAGGCAGTGCTGAAAGTGAGTAATCCGATATCCAAGCAAGGGTCAGGGCAGGCAGTGTTTAGAAAGGTCAGTAACAGTAGAAACAAGGCAAGATAACAGGACATGAGTCAGGAGCCAAACAGCAAAACTCTATCACAAGCCCAGAGCGCTGGGCTTGTGATGCTCAGAGGTCAATCAGGGGCAAGGAGGCAGGGCAGCTTAACCCGACCATTGCCTAACAACCACTGCCGTTGCACAATGAGAGTGGGGGGTGGCAGCGGCATGGCGTTGGTTGTAGCAGCTGGGGGTAGCGACAAGTGGAGTGGTACCTGCAGAATGGTAAAAGAGAGCACACCTGACTCTTGTAACTACAGGCCCTTGTACCTCATAGTTGTTGCCAGCTTTACACACATCTAAATGCTCCAATTTTTACCTTTTACATTGTCTATAAATGTCATGTACACCATACTCTATATTGCAGCAACACCTTCGCCTAGTAAAATTGGATTTTGCAGAACGGCCTTATGGATGAACCTTCCAGTACAAAACAATAATGTTGAATGTTATGTCCTGTGCTTGCTGTGACTGACAGTTGGGTGCAGAGGTTGTGATGTTCATATTGCCAAGCCGCATCCAGCGCAATCAACCCGAGATGGAAAAATTTGGTTAGTACCTGCACCTGCTTCATGATCCAATATGGACTCTGCCTTTCCCAGCTTCTCCTCCTCTCCCCCAAAACTCGGCAGGTTGCCATGGTGAGGAGTTGAAGCTCTAATAATGACGAGAAGTCGCTAGCTGTTTTATTACCAGGAAAGCGATGATACAGTAAATCTTAAAGGGAAACCACTGTGCCTTTTTATCTGATGTTGTTACAATATGTACTTGACTAATATTTTATTTTAAATGACATTGTTACATTTTGTTGTACAAGTACAGATCCAGGATAGCTGAAAGGATCTTCTGGAACCTTCCTGAGTCATTTAAAACCCATCTCAGCCATAAACGCCCCAATGGATTTCACCAAAATGCCTATATTTCCCTGAAATCTAATTTGTGCCAAACTTTTGGGGAAATGAAAACTTTCCGTGTTGCTCATCCCTGTGTATGCATTATTACAGGTGTTTATATAGCGCCAACAATTTACATTCCCATCAGCCCCTGCCCTCAAGGAGTTTATAATCTAAGGTCCCCATCTCACATACCAGAGCCAATTTAGATAGGAGCCCAGTAACCTTCCAGCATGTCTTTGGAGTGTGGGAGGAAAACCCACATAAGCACAGGGAGAACATGCAAACTCCATGCAGAGAGCATCCTGGCCAAGATATGAACCCCAGTACTGTGAGTTCTATCCATTAAGCCAGTGTGTTTCCCTGTATATAGCAATTGGAATAAAGGTGAAGTGGAGAAGGTTTCCTCTCTGTAACCATGCGTGCTGGCACAGCTTTTTGTTCTTTTAATCCTGAAATTTCCATTAGGGCTTCAGTGAGACAATCAGAACATAAGGCAGCACAGCTTGGTGGGAGCAGAACACAAATACAGAAGGTGTGATGGATGGAGGCGGCAGCTTAAAGAACCCTGTAGCTTACATTATACCAAGGGGCAGCCAGGCTGATAGAGCCAACGGTGCTGATCATTAACTCTGAGCATTGAATGGACAGGGGCTACAAATAAAGCAGGAGCTTATATAACGATATCCGAGAAGGTCGTCTATGTTAACACTACTATTTCACGTGTGGTCAGCTAAAACCATAGTGGTCCCTTTTTATACAAGTTTGGAATATGATAAAAGCACAACTCTAGGTTCTGCGATACACCTTCCCCCTGTCCCCCCTCCCCGTCTCCCAAACATCTTCTTTATATTTTTATTAATTATTTTGTTTTTGTTTTTTCTTTTTAAACCTACCGATAATTGCAGGGTCCTCTTCCTCTTAGGGTCTTCTCCAGTCCTCAAATGCAAAGGGTGGCATTCACGACATGACATCAGAGAAATTCCCTGCATCATTACACTGTCAGTGTAGTGCACCCGTCAAGGAGAGTTGGTCCACCATGCCTGGCACTCACAGGATCTCCTCAACCCCAAGGGTTAAAGGAATGTAAATTCTCCTATTTGGTCCCTTTTTGCCTAATAAATACACCAGTGAAGTGTTTAGTTACATCTGTTCGATAAGTGCAAAAACGACCTGTAGATTCTGCCAGAAACCTTGGAAGCTGATAGCTTCCTGTACTCTCTGCTTGTGATGGCTGTTATCAATTACATTGTTCTCAGCTGTCTCTGAGGATCGCAGAACCACGTCCCTCTGTGTTATGGAAAATAGAAGGGGGGCAGGATTACATAGTGCTATGCTTACCTACCTTACCTTTGACTTTTACTTTTGGATGTTTCACTAAAAACCAACCCAGTCTGGTTTACTTTTCTGGAGGACCCTCAACCTTTTTCTTGACCTTCTAGCTTTTTTCTCGATCCTCTAACCTTTTCTTGAGCTTTTCTTTGCCCTCTAACTTTTTCTTTAGCTTTTTCTTGACTTGCAATCTTTTTTTTTTTTTTTTTTTTACCTTCACGCTTTTTCTTGAACCTTTTCTCGATCCTCTAGCTTTTTTTGAGCTTTTTCTTGACACCTTTAACTCTCATTTTGGACGTTTCATGAAAAAGCAATCACTTCTGTTTAAAGTGACATTAAATACTCAGATTTTGTAACATAAAACAATACTGTAATGTGTGCCTTACTGTAATCCATGGTTGTTTCCCTTCTCTTTGCTGCTCTTCCTTTTAAATCCGTATCTCTTCTCATGCTGGGCAGAACTTCTGTTTTGCAGCAGACTGCCTTGTCTCTGGAATGGATACATGGTGTCTGTGTGCAGGTTCACAACCTGAGCCAGCACAACAGGAAGAGGCACTGAGCTGCAAAGGGAAGTTCTCCCCAAGCATGAGAAGACATGAGGATTTAAAAGGAAGAGCAGCAAAGAGAAGGGAAACAACCATGGATTACAGTAAGGCACACATTACAGTATTGGTTTATGTTAAAAAATCTGGGGGTTTAATGTCACTTTAACGTCTCTGGAGGACAGGTAAGCTAATATATGTTAGACCTCTGTTGTTGGGATAACAGTTTATGCACTTTAAATGATGCTGGATATTATAACATAAAATACCCCATGCCTGAAGAGCATAGCTGCCAAAAAATCTACTGTGGTTGATGTATTGCTTTGGCCCCAATGAAGGGCTAATCATTGCACTCTGTTTATAGTTCTCTGCTGTTCACGCTTATGCTTACCTACCTTATCTTTGCCTTTTACTTCGGATGTTTCACCAAAAATCAACTCTGTTTGGTTTACTTCTCCGGAGGACTCTCTTCTTGAGCTTTTTCTTGACCCTCTATCTTTTTCTTCTGTTTTCTCTTGACCCTTTAGCATTTTCTTGACACCTTTGCCTTTTATTTTGCATGTTTCATTAAAAAAAACAACCCCTTGTAGTATACTACTCTGGTTGATACAATAGCTTTTTCATGAGCCTTTTCTTGACCCTCTAGATTTTTCTTCAGCATTTTCTTGACCCTCTAGCTTCCTGTTAAGCTTTTTCGTCACACTTTTTGCATTTTGTGCCCCAAAACCAACCACTTCTAGTTAACCTTTCTGGCTGACCCTCTAACTTTCTCTTGAGCTCCTGCACCTGATTGGTCATTTCAAGTATATTGAATTAGAAAATGTATTGCAGTGGACAGAAAATTATAGCGTTCACAAAAATGGTGAGCCAATGGTGGGAATGTATCAAAACTGGAGCAGACAAAATCTGGAGCAGCTGTGCATGGCAACCAATCAGCATCCATCTTTCATTTTCAAAGCCTAACTGAACAACCCGAAGAGAGAAGCTGATTACTTGCCATGGACAGCTCCCCCCCCCCCCCCCCAATATCTGTAAATGTAAATCCATGTACTGAAAATATCCAATTGCACTAAAACTTTTTTAAATGTACAAATGCTAAAGAAACATTTATAACAGGACCCCTGACAAGGTACATACATGGAGGAAAGTGTATAGATTTTGCATAGCACTCACTCAGCAAACAGTATATCAGAGTATATAGTATACCTTGCTGTGGTGGTGGGCTATCAGAAGGCCATGAATAGGCAGGTGACAGTGTTTCTCTATGGTGTAAACGCTTCCCAATCTACTCAAATCTTTTTGGCTGGCGTTACACATCGATAGACAGTTTTGTAAGTTTAAAAAAAGGTTCTGGCTAGAGTTGGGCTTCAGTTAAACTGTTCCCTCTAGAAAGCAGATGTGTGTGTCTCCACCTCCGATGTAGACCTTTACTTGTCTCTGCAGGGACTGTGTGCATGCTGGTTATATAATACTGTGTGAAGGTCAGTGAAAAGTGTAAAGTAAAAAAGTGTCAACTCGGTATTAGCAGAAAAAAAGAAAGTGAAACCCAAAAAAGTCTGATTCATATTTCCATCGCTCTTCACGGTCTTCAGTTATTTCTGTTTTTCCTGTAAAGTCATACATCTATTTCATACAGGAAAACCAAATCTACTCAGCTGGCCATTCTCTCCTTTATGGATTAGTGTAAAGGTTCATTTTGGTGGTACCTGTAAAGATAGAGAAAGACTGTAGTCTGACCTTCAAGCAAAATCTATAATTCATCAATTTGCATTTCAGTCCAAGAAAGTGAACTGCTAGCCCAGACATCTCACCGGGGCATTGCAGCGACCCAACTCACTTCTGCCCTGACTGCTATTGTAACCGCCACTTCCCTTGCGAACTTGATGACCATGACTGCACAGATGTACTATTGCATGGCATTTAATTCTTCACTGAATGCCACTGTAACTATATGCACAGTATACTTCTCCCTTGATCTCTACTACCACTGCTCACCTCTCCATTGAGTGCCACTGCACCCGCTTACTTTTCCAATAACCTCCATTGCATCCTCTCCACTGAGTGCCATTCTGCCCGTTCACCTCTTCACTAACCTCTACTGCACCCACTCCCCTCTCCAATGACTGCCACTCCACCTACTCACCTCTCCACTGACTGCCACTGCTCCCACTCATTTCTCCACTGAGCACCACAGCACTCACTTACTTCTCCACTGACCTCCACTGTTACTCACTCACCTCTCCACTGACTGCCACTTTACCTGCTCACCTCTCCACTAAGCATCACTGCACCTGCTCACGCTGTCACCAGCCACCACTGCACCCGCTTACTGCTCCACTGACCTCTACTGCACCCACTTCGCGATTTAACAGCCTTTGAACGTGGGATGATTGTTGGCGCTCGGAGCCATGGAGCGACTATCAGCAAAACAGCAGAATTTGTTAAATGTTCAAGAGCAGCTGTTGTTAAAGTGTTTAAAGACTGGACTGTCAGCCGAAAATTTGGGTGTGAACGTGCGAATTGTGGCCAGCGACTAGTCAATGTTAGGGCAGAACGGAGAGTGGCAAGACTGGTACAAGACAACAGAAGGGCAACAGTGCCGTGTCAGATTCCTCGCATCACCTTTCAACATCTCGCAGAGTCACGAGGCGGCCCAACTAAGTCATCTCGTGGAGTCGTCTCGTGGCCCAACTAAGTCATCTCGTGGAGTCGTCTCGTGGCCCAACGAAGTACTGATGGGGTGGTGATAGTAATCTGGCCACTCAGTGTATATTACATTCTACGGACTAAACGCTGTACACTATATTGCACATTTATACCTCTAGGACATTTTGAAGGAATTCAGTATTTATTCTGTTCAATGGACAAACACTCTTTTTCTAATTAATTTATGGAGCCCATCTCTTGTAAAGAGATTCTCCGGCATCCAGATTCGGTTTTTTGTTTCTTTAACCTAATGTATTTATAAACTCGGGACTGTTACATTCCCCATAAAGATTCCACTATAAACATCTGAGACTCCAAACTGACAAATCCAATCACTTCTAGAGTGATTTTATATATAGATCCCTATTTCCCATTCAGAGACTTCTAAATAAATTTGGTAACTTTCCAACGTGTATTGCTGATTGCAGCTGGAACCAAATTCCCACTAACGTTCCCGGTCTGGAGAAGACCTGTCATGAGATGTTTATTTTTTTTTTGCAATAATCTTTTTATATGGAAATAAATTATGCAACTTGTATGACTACTGCTGAATAAAATATAATTTAGCTTCAGCTTCCTTCAGAAAAAAATACAAATGTTCCCAATTCAATGAATTGATGTCTAAGGGGGCATAGGAAGGCTTTAAATACGGAGAAAAAGAAACATTTATATTCCTTACCAAAATGAATATTAGGATTTTAATAGAGATGAAAAGATAAAATGGTGCTATGTCCTTGAGGACTGTGATCTTCACAAAAGGCTGGGTGTGGTTAACACAATCAGCTGCACAAACATCGTTACCATTGGCTTTTATTTAGGGATGCACCGATAGCGGTACCAGTATCGGCGCTGATAACGGTATCGGTGCTGATACTAGGCATTTCTCACTAGTACTCGTACTCATGACAATGCCCCAAAAAAACGATACTGGCACTTTAAATCTTTTAATTGAAGCGGCTGCCGTAAGGTTCCACACTTGCTGGGAACGTCGCAGCAGCCTTCTGGGGAACCAGGCGGCGCCTGTTCACAGTGCTGACCCCCCCTCCTGGGACCTTCCGCACCCCTGCTGAGACCCTCCACCGCCCTCCTGGGATCCTCCACCGCCCTCCTGAGATCCTCCACAGCCCTCCTGAGAGCCTCCGCACAACTCCTGAGACCCTCCACCACCCTCCTGATATCATCCACAGGCATCCTGAGAACCTCCGCAACCCTCCTTAGACCCGCCACAGCCCCCCTGAAACCTTCCGCCCGAGATATCAGAGCAGAGCGGCAACACAGGTTATATAGAAAATTCATATACTATTATTTTGCATTGCTGTATAATGTATTGCTGGGATTTGCAGTGCTCTATAGCTAGTTTTAGAAAAACTGTCACACGACACTAAAAAAAAAAGGTATCAGTAATCGGTATCGGTGAGTACTTGAAGAACAGTATCAGTACTCATACTCGATTTGGAAAAAATGATATTGGTGCATCCCTACTTTTATTGTATTTTACATACCATACCTTTAAAGCTGCACAGTTGTACCGGCTCCTCTCCTGGACTGAAATTGCTTACTCTGATTTCACTGCACACTGTGAGCTTCTCACAATGTGCATTAGAAGCTGCAGCATGTCAGCTAGAGCCCGCCTCATTTCCTGGCTGGAGGACATCCAGCATCATCTAATGCTTTTCTCCCCAGCCGGCCGTCCCCTGGACCGCCCCTTTCATTCATTTGATTAGAGTTATTTCAATCTTGGAGGCTCAGCATCACATGTGGGCTTCAGCAGCTAAAACAGTTCCCTTATAGGTTTCCTTCCACTTTATCTGTTTGCCGGGCGTTCAGCTTTCAGATGAAATTTCATTTTCACGTCATTTATATCCTTGGCAGCAAGAATGGAGGAGCTTGGAAAGACATCTGAGCGCCGGAGCCAGGACTCTGTAGAGCCTAAATAAATGGACAAATGGTTACATCTAGCATGACCGATCAGAACTGCGACTAAACCCGGCTAGAATTTGCAATATTAATTTGAAGCCTTTTATCCAAAACCGTTATGCAGATGGATTTCATAGCAAAGTTCCGTGTTTTTTTTCACAATGATTAGTTCTGCCAGCGAGGTGACAGCTGACGCGGTTTGCACCGGACGCCTTGCTGAGATAATGAAGGGACATCTATCGAGCTGGCTCCCCTGCAGGAAGACGTCAAACACAACTTTATTTGTCCAAGGGGTAAGGGGGAATCATGCCGCATTGGGAGGAGCCACATTCTTTGTTTCCATTTGTTAGACATTTCCCTTATTGGCCACATAACGCCACAGTGCGACCAAAGTGCAACCATGACAAGGTCTACTTAAGCATTTATAAAGATATTGCAGCTTTCTCAAAGTTTTACATTCAGCTCAACTTTTACAATAGATTTCTTTTGGTAGAGTAGGATGTGGGAAGGATTCAATGCCATATATATGTAGAGGCGGCTCTCTTTGTCAGCCGAAGTATCCTTGGGGGTCCCCTGAGTAGTCTGAAGGAAAGTGAAAAGGATGAGAGAGCCATGAGTGAGCCCTTTACTTATCTTTTATTTTGTGATTTTTTTGTTCAGTATTCTCCTCATTTACTATCAGCATTTAAGCTCTGATGAAGAGGAAGCTTGAAGCCCTGAAATGAAATGAAGAGATGGGAATCTGGTAAATCTTGAAGGACACAGGGATATATTATAGAAGCATGACCAGGGTATGGCCTGACTTTTACCCGAATATTTTGGTGCTACACGTTGCCCCTTCCTCTGCTCAGATAACTGTCAGGTATGCTCTTACATTCACTCCTCGTGTATCCCAGAGATATCAATCTGACTTTGAACTTCTATCTAAACTCTTCTCAATGCTTCTTCTGCGGTGCTAAGTTCCTCATCATTTATCCTGTCAGGACATCAATACAAAATGCATTATGCTTCCTAGAAATGACAGCCGGCATATTCTTTATAATAAAGGATTCGTTTTAGGTCCACACCGTGAAATTGTTTATTGAACAATGTCCATTCTCCCCTCCCCACACAGACACGCCACCATCATAATCTATGCAGGTAACCCTTTGTATCTCGTTCCATCAGAAAGACACCCAAGTCTGTTTGTTTGTTTTTTATACCTCTGACATTTTTCTAGAACCAGTTTTTATGGAAGTCTATTCTAAATCTATCACAGGTACAACTCTTACAGTAAAGAATCCTTACTGCAGCTAAAAATCGAGCCACTTCTCTTTTAAAGCTGAACTTTGGAATAAGCAAATATTATCTGAATACAAGATCCACATGTATTCTTCTTGAATCTTGGTGAGCTTTGTATATTTCTTCCAGATCTGTGAGCTTCCTGTAATAAAAACCGCTCACTGATGCTCTTTCCTCTTGTGCAGCGTGACTGGTCTGGTCTCCGCCCCCCTCCTGTAATAAAGACTGCTCACTGCTGCTCTCTCTACTTGTGCAGGGTGACTGGTCTGGTCTCCGCTCCCTCCTGTAATAAAGACCGCTCACTGCTGCTCTCTCTACTTGTGCAGGGTGACTGGTCTGGTCTCCGCTCCTGTAGTTTCCTGCAGGCAGCCAGTGTATTATATAATCAACAAGATAAGAAATCCATTGCGTTACAGGGGCTCACCCCCCCCTTTATCAGGGCTTATATATTGTGTTGCTTCAGAAATGCCTAGACTGTGTCCTGCCCCCAGCCTGAGACTGGATAGAGAAAAGGAGAAGCAGCAGACTGATGAGCTCATCTCTTTGTCACTCTGCTCTTTCCTCCTATCAGGATGCTTCTTGCACTGCCTACACCTGATGAGCTCCTTGTGCTACTTCTCCCTCTTCCTCTCTAGGCTCTGCCATACAGTAGACTGCAAGCAGCTAATACCAGGTCACAGTATCAGCCTTTGTTTGTACTGCACCATATTCATTGCCTAGTACAGTGGTACCTCGGTTTACAAACTCAATTCGTTCCACGATTCTGGTCGCAAAGCGAATTGGTCGCGAACCAAATCAAACTGCGATCAGACCGCGATCTCGACTAGCGGAAGCCACGACCATGAGTCAGAGCAGGGAAGATGGCTCCGGTTGCGTTCGTCACCCGATGCAGAGTTCACGAACAGAAGCAAAATTATGCCGACCTTTCTGTTTGGGAACCGAATTGTTCACGAACAGAAGCGCTCGGGAACCGAGGTATTACTGTACTGCTCTCTAGAGATACTCCTCCTTGACTTGCTACAAGTCCAACAAAGTCTACTCCTCACAGGTGTCTGTAGGTGCAGGCAGTGAAGCCACATGCCTCCTTAGATGTGCCCCTGGCCATAGATCTGCCACACCACCACTGCTATTGTAGGTGGTGCAGTATTTAAAGCTAGAGTCTTGTCAAAGAAGCATAACATGTATTTAGGTTTCTTATATTCTTATGGCACATTCTGCTACACTTTATTAAATAACTCCTTTTAAATCAAACTGTTAGAACAATGTAAACTTTTCAGAACATTTTATTTTTCTCCCCCCCAGTGTTCTTTGTTTCTTTCAATGCAATTTCCCTGCCTTCCCATTCTCTTTATTGTCGGCATATAACTGCCATCAGTACATTCAGCCGAGTTAATTCAGCAAAAGCAAAAATGTCTCCGCTAAAACTTTGTAGGCGTTATGCAGATCCGTGCCGAGTTTACTAACTTATATTTTATTTATTAAAAAAAACAACAACTTGCACTATATGTCCTAGCATAAAACACGGCACTGCGAATCAGCAGTATTGTCTCAAATCAGCCGCATTCCAAACACTGCGTATTATCTCAAATCAGCAAAGGAGATTTAACATTTATATTCGATTTATCTGAAAAATATATTAGGAGTAAAGGAATTGTATATTCCTTCACCGGCAGTGAAATGGGTGGGCGGCACAAGACACCATGTAGAAAGCATTGTGGTTAGTACAGCTACAATGCAACAATGCAACAATGAGACAATGGAATTCTATTGAGCGCTCATTATTCCCTGGGCATTGATATA
>NW_017306381.1:561932-564342 GCF_000935625.1 Nanorana parkeri | reverse complement strand
GGGGGGGGGGGTTGTTTTTCAGGGGTCGGGCTTGGCCCCTTAGTTCCAGTGAAGGGAACTCTTAAGGCATCAGCACACCAAGACATTTTGGACAATTTCATGCTTCTAACTATGTGGGAACAGTTTGGGGATGGCCCCTTCCTGTTCCAACATGACTGCGCACAAGTGCACAAAGCAAGGTCCATAAAGACATGGATGAGCGAGTTTGGGGGGGAGGAACTTGACTGAGCGGAGACTGCGAGCCCGGCCTTCTCGTCCAACATCAGTACCTGACCACACAAATGCGCTTCTGGAAGATGGTCAAGCATTCTCATAGACACACTCCTGGCATTCCAGTTCATTACAAAGGTGATCAGTAGGGTTGAGGTCAGGATTTTGTGTAGGCCACTCAAGTTCCTCCACACCAAACTCATCAAACCATGTCTATATGGAGTTGGCTTTGTACACAGGGGCCCCCGTCATGGTGGAACAGAAGAGTGACTTCTCCAAACTGTTGCCACAAGGTTGGAAGCACACAATTGTCTGGGGAAGGGGAGGCTGAAAAAATGATGCCTCTTGCCTGCAGACTGTTGACTTCATCTCAGCCTAAGCAAAGTCACTGGGCTGAAGCTCAAGTAATGCGTTTTAATGAGAAAAAGGTGGAGCACTTTTTCAACCTATACTATTGCTTTGATGGGTCAATATTTGCTTTTGCAGACTTGCAAATTTGCTGGCAGCTTCACTTTAATGGGAACATTTTCACAGATAAAACAATTTGACAAGGAACTCATTTGTTTCAATCAGGAGGGTCCCGATTTGGTTCCTTTATTAACAGGAACTTAAAATGAAAGTCTGCTATGACCATTTTATGTACAAGTAGTGCTGGTAATCGAAGCTGACAACAGACTTCGTGTGAGCAATTATGTAAGAGAAGGGAGATAAGCTGGTAAGGGATGGTCTGAAGACAGAGTGCACTGAGGAAGCAGGGTGAGGTCAGGGCAAGGGGTCAGCAGTTAATCACATCAAGTTAAAAGTCAGTGGCAGACAGACAGAACTGTGGTCAAGGACATGTTCCGGAAACTGAAATCAATCAACACACAAGACTCTAAAAAAATACAAATACCAAGTTTCTAAGTCTCGGCATCTGGGTAAGCGGTATTATCTACATTGATTGTTTCTGTCTGCACACAAAGATCTAAAGGTTCTGTTAATTTTCTCTGTCCCAGTTTCTCTAGCAGTTCCTACTATAACATGTTGTTTGGCCCATCTTTTTGATAATGGTCCGAAAAATTCATAATTGCATGAATGAGATAGCAAATGTCGTTGATATGTGTATTATATTTGGAGCCTGGTGGGCATAGTCAGCTTCTTATATGTATTGTAGATATGTGCGATTCGTTTAGCTCCAAATCAAAATTCACATCCGAATGTGTCCGAATCCCAATTTCAGATTCTGAATTTGGATCCCGTCCGAATTTCGTTCAAAAACTAAACTGATTCGGACATGCGACTGTTCTGGCCAATCAGATGTGTTTTTCGGTTTAATGCATCCGAATCGGTCTGAACACGAAAATTTGTGTTCAGCATATACATGTGATACTAAAGCTGAGGCTCCCAAACCCGAATGGCATTCTGGATCCGAATTTCTGAATGCAGTAGTAATTTGCAGTATCTATATGGCCCCCAGACCCGAATGGCATTTAGGAGCCCCCCGAATGCAATTTGGAAATTTGGACTCCCGAATGCTATTCAAGTCTAGGAGAGTCAGCTTTAGTATTAATATCTGTATATGGTTTCCTGTGGTATTCGTAACAGAAATTCCTTCGTAAATTTATCCGAAACTAACGAAATTTGGATTTTGTCCAAATGCAAAACCCGAACCAAATTAAATGCCGAAATTCCGAAATATCCGAACCAAACCAAATTTTTCCGCAGCTTACATGTCTAGTGTCTTGGATGGTCTCTAAGAAAGACATTTCCCAGCTATGATTCCTGATTCTTTTCCTGTCCACCTCCCTTTGTGTGTCCGAACTCCATCTATTCCATTCTCCATAATGTAAACCAGATAACAGGACAAGAGGGCTCATGAGTTTAGAAAAAGGAAAGACAATTGGCCCCAAAAACAAGAGGCTGGACAAACTAAAGATAACTCTGATGCTAGTTTTAAAACCTGAACAGCAGTCCTATCTACAAAGAGAGCACTTAATACTCAACTGTCCAACTGCCCACATCATCAAACTCCTCTGATTTGAATAAAGAAGCTTGTTTAAAGATCTTCATCATCCGACACCCTAATTCTGGGTGTGACAGATATCTGGGCCCCCTGCTGCGTGTTGTGGTTCCTTCCGCTGGCCCCTATTTCACTACTGCATCCTGTAGAGGTAGGGTCTGGTGGAAGACACCACAGGACGCAGCGGGGGGGGGGGGGGGG
>NW_017306381.1:550548-561783 GCF_000935625.1 Nanorana parkeri | reverse complement strand
GACGCGGGGGGGGGGAGGGGGGGGTGGGGGTGCCAGCATCCAACTCCTGGAAGTGTCCACTGCCAAATATCTTTTGAGCAAGCATTCTTCTTCAACCCAAAGGAGTTTATCGGCAAAAGTATTGGTTCAGAACTGCTATTCAGAATGGAAAAAATAGCACTACGGACTCTTTAAGGAAGTGCTAAATAGGAGTATATACAGGGCCGGATTTCCCACAAGGCCAACCAAGGCCCGGCCTTGGGGCAGCATGGAGTAGAGGGGCAGCAGGGGTCTGGAATTCCTATCTCTCGATGCCCGGGACATGCAGATCCGGGTGCCGGGCGGGTAGTTGTTTTCTACATTTAGCCCTGCTTTGGGCAAGCAGAGCTAAATGTACAGCGGGGAAGCCGCCACTTGTTTTGTACATGTGATCCCGGCGATGTTGCCAACATCACTTGTATGCAGCCCACAGGTCTGCCATTCTCCATGGGGGGGTGTTTGGCCTTGGGGCAGCAGAGAGAGTAAATCCGGCCCTGAGTATATATTTATAAAACGAAATCCCTGCATATCCGGACTCAGTGGCGTCACAAGGGGGGTGCGGCCCGCACCCGGGTAACACCAATGGGGCGCCCATGTCCGGACTGTCACTGTTCGTCGTCAGGATTAGGTAGAACGTGCAGTGCAGCAGAGCTTTGATCAGGGAGCACAGAGTGAGGACATACAGAACCTTCCAGAGATAGAACACGCCATCGGGAAGATGAAGCCGATTGCATTAGGAGCAGGAGCGCTCAAGGTGCCGGAGTGACAGATATGATTCATCGCTCGGCTTGTAGCTATTTAGAATATTGGATTCGTATTAAATATAATAAAACATTTCTACATATAAAATAATGCAGATTGGATGCAAAAAGAAAAAAGCTGCTGCTGTATGTCGCAGAAAATTGAAGTTATGACTGTTTTCCTGGCGACGGCGAGATATTGGCTGTAGCTGACAGTCTGTATTTCGACTCAAACGTCTTCTATCGCTGCTGAAATATGAGACATGGATTTTGCTCCAGGGGGCTGAGAGTGTGAGATGAACAAGTTTATCTAGGGCAGGCTGCAAAAAAATCTTTCCTCTCCGCAGCCGATGATAAACCGGCAGCCCCGGCATGCCCTACCGACACAGCTTCTATCACTTAAAGTGTGGCTCTACCTTTCTGCATGTCCGTGACAATTTGAAATAGTAGTAAAATAATCATATTGGAAAATAATGTTATTTTATTATTGAATCATCCATTTTTGTCCATGTAAGATCCAAACCCAATCACTACAATCTCATATTAAAGTAAAACTATGACCACAAAATGACATATATGATGCAGTATGTCACTAGCACTAACACAGCAGTATTTGTTTTCCCAAGCCCCCCATCCCCTGTAACATAGTGTTATTAACTGTTGATCCTGCCAGTAGATCCGTTGACTTTCTGCTTCCTGTACCAGGGTGTAGCAGCGTTGTCATTGAGAATGGCAGACCTGCAGGCTGCATACAAGTGATCTCGGCAACATCGCTGTACATTTAGCTCTGCTTGCCCAAAGAAAACAATTACCCGCCCGTCACCCGGAGCTGCATGTCCCGGGCATCGGGAGATAGGAGTTCCACACCGCTCCTGCCCCTTTACTCCCTGCTACCCCGTGGACGTGATAGTCTCAGGTGGATATAATTGGATATGGACTTTATGGCCTCATTCACACTTGAGATGAGCATCTTTGTGTGGGTTTTTTTGAGCGTTTTTTTAAACCAATTGTACAGACATTTTTGCAAAAGTTTCACGCTTGAGCATTTTATTTTTAGCCAATGCAAAGCTAGTTACTAGGCAAACAAAAAAAAGCTTGAAAATGCACATTATGCACGCTTTTGCACATTTTTCACACGTTTTTCAGCAACTTCCATTGAAGTCTATTGGGGCCAAAACGCTTGAGGCTTGCTCCAAAAAAAGCTTGTGTACTTTTTCAGGCTACAGGCATTTTTTTTTACAAGTGCTTGGATGTTAACAGGGGCCATTGAAAACAATGGGATTCCTCTTGTTGAATGGGACCTAAGTAAGAGACAAATAAATATAAACCCAAATTCAACCAACATTTTTAGGCAGTTACAATAACAGGATTTTTTTTCTTTTGGAAATGTTTTTTAAAACAACTTCAGGACTATAGGATGTACCTTGCAGGCAGAGGCCTGGGTGGATGGGAGGCCGGGGATCATGGCAAACAGTGTTAGGATGGAGAGCGGGAGCAGACCGAGGAACACCCGTTCCCTGATCTGCTCTGTGATGAATGAAGCAGGAAGCGCTGTGCTCACACTGCTTCCCAGATAGCAAGGATAACTTACTACAAACTAGGGTTGCCACCTTTTCTTCAGGCCAAACCCGAACACTATAGCGCTTCACGGCAATTTGTTTGTAAAGTATACACTATGCATGTATTTTGTAAATAAACGATATTTGAGTTAATCACAACTTACCAGTATGCCACAGGTCCCCAGATATGCATTCTGTAGATAAGTGTACAAAGCCGTACCCATATACCTTGCCGCAGTTCTTACCAGATATGCCAAAAGTAACGGGTGCTGGAAATGACTGCGGATGGCGCTGCTCACAACAGAACAACAATACAGATGTCTCCAGCACACCGGCACCAAGATCCCATGTTACTGCAAAATCCATTTGATTGGTAGTTGTCATTCCAAAGACAAGCACTTTCTGGGCTGGGCCGGGTCCACTTCATCAGGCTCAGAAATGACATTCTATTATGTCCATATAAAAGTTGTGGCCCTTTTATGTAATGCTATTTCTGAGCCTGATGAAGGGGACCCGGCCCAGCCCAGAAATCGCTAGTCGTTTGAATGACAACTACCAATAACATGGATTTGCAGTGTGCCCGCCGCAAGAAATGCAGGTATGCGGCATTGTAATGTTTGAATCATGTGCCCAGGCGGGAGGTGGCCACAGACCCGGGCACATGATTCCAAACCCGGGTTGTACGGGTGAAACCCGTACGGGTGGCAACCCTACTACAAACTTGTGTCGGGTGAAATTGTAATTCTTGTTAACTTGCTGCACACATTCCTGGCAAATTGTAGACTTGCAGAACACTCGCAGCACAAGTTCTAGGTGACACTTTTTGAATTTGTAGCAAATTTGCTTGGCAAGTCTACAGCAAGAGTCCTGCAGGTCTTAGCAAGAGCTCTGCAAGCTCGCTGGTCTGGAGACTTGCAATGCAGACTTGCTGTAATTGTGCAACAAAATGGTGAAGCTTGGCAAGTCTGCAATAGTTTAGCAAGTCATTTTCAAACTTGCAGCTCAATTGCTTGCTATCTGGGTTCCTGCTTAAGAGCTGTCAGAAGCCGGCTGAAGTGTTAGAGGAAATCAAGCACATCCCTGTGCATGATCATCTGTACTGGGGGGCAGGAGGGACTTCAAGTGTCTAATAGACCCCTGGTGTCTTTATGTCTCCATAAAGAGAACCTGTCACCTCCAAACGCTATCACATAGGGCCTTGTTATCCCCTTTGTGACAGCAAGAAAATAAGTAAAAGCCTTTTAATAAAAGTGTTATAAAAGTAAAAAAATGATAAAATAAAAAAATGTAAAACCAACCCCGCCGCCCTTGCCATCTGCATGCAAATAAACACATGCGTGTAGGGGGCGATAATTCGATGTTGACTCTAAACTGATGAGCAGTAAAAACTTTAAAAGCTTTGCATACGGACAATTTTGAGTACCATAGTTATTCATCGTTCACAGTCATGCACAAGTTTAACGTTCACTATCTATTTTCTCGACGTGACTCCATCTTTTATTTTTTACCAAAAAACTGGGTATTTTATTGTGTTTGTGTGCAGTAAAATTAATTTGAGTGTTTTTTTAAATATAAATATATATACAGTAGGTATTAAAAAATATCAATTTGATAAACATTTGCACAAATATTGTGCAACAAAAAAAATTCAGCTGCCATTTTTTTAATTCTACAGGGTCTCTGCTTTCAGAAAATATAACAATTTGTCACAGATGATATTCTTTCTGGTCAGCTTAGCTTGCATGTAAAATGTATAAATATATGTAAAAATATAAATAAAGTCAGGTCAAATATAAAAAAAAAAGAATGAATGTGCTGAATACTATTATTACAGATATTACCTACATACAGTCACCAGAATACGATGTTATTGGATACAGCGGGCCTTTAAAACTACGAACCTCCTGATGTTAAATTGACTGAGCAGCTTCCATTTATTTTTTTCAGAATGTTCTCATTTTGCTCTCAGCAATGTGGTTTGTATAGTTCCCTATGGCTAGCAATGGAACGGCCGCCTAAAGCCTCGTTCAGTTAGTGTTTACAGGCCAAGCTGGCCATTACAATTCAGGAACAAGGTTTTGTTTTCCGTGCACCTGTTTGTGAGCCGTGTCACAGCTAATGATAGATTCCTCTCTGGGAACATTTCGTTACATATGCCAGAAAGGACATTATAACTTTAAACACAAAGAACATTTTGATAGGTTTGATGGCCCCTTTAACGTGGACCTGTCAGTAAGAAGATGCCTAGCAACTCAACCCGTCGAGTTAATACCTGCAATACTATTTTAAACTCTATCTTATCAAATCCATATTACAAGTGAGGTCTTTTGCGACCGAGATGTCTCTATGCATGAGTTTCCGCAAGAGACCATATCATGGTATGGGAAGCTGTCATGTTAGCGAATTGGTTATAAACAGACTCCTATGTGTCCTTTGAGCCACTTCCTCATCATTGACATACTGACATTCATATCAGTCCCTGCCTTTAAGGGGCCTATAATCTAAGGTCCCTATTTCACGTGCATAAAGGACCAATTTAGACAGGAGACATTTATCCTACCAACATCCGACATGCTGGTAGGTTAATTGGCTCCTGGCTAAAATGGAGTGTGAGAAACCCACACAAGAACATGCAAACTCCATGCAGGGAGTGTCCTGACCAGGATTTGAACCAGGACCCCCAGTTATGCAAGGCAGAGGTGCTAACCACTAAGCCACTTTCACATGTGGCTTTGCCACACACACATAGGCACCCATCCATTGATTGGGAGCAGTGGCATCACAAGGGGGGTGCGGGGGCCGTGGCCCACACCTGGGTGCCACCATTGGATGGATGCCACCAAAATGACTGATAGTCATTTTGGTGTCACCCCCTATGAAAAGTCAGGCACTCGTGCCCGGACCAAGAGCCCGACAGTGTCAGGAGAGACTCAGCGGCATACCTCATCTCGCCGGGTGAACGTCCCCTCCTCTCTCTGCCGGCGTCCATGACCAAGATGGCCACCGTGGCCCACACCCGGGTGCCACCATTGGATGGGTGACACCAAAATGACTGATAGTCATTTTGGTGTCACCCCCTATGAAAAGTCAGGCACTCGTGCCCGGACCAAGAGCCCGACAGTGTCAGGAGAGACTCAGCGGCATACCTCATCTCGCCGGGTGAACGTCCCCTCCTCTCTCTGCCGGCGTCCATGACCAAGATGGCCACCGTGGCCCACACCCGGGTGCCACCATTGGATGGGTGACACCAAAATGACTGATAGTCATTTTGGTGTCACCCCCTATGAAAAATCAGGCACTCGTGCCCGGACCAAGAGCCTGACAGTGTCAGGAGAGACTCAGCGGCATACCTCATCCCGCCGGGTGAACGTCCCCTCCTCTCTCTGCCGGCGTCCATGAATAAGATGGCCGCCGGCAGGCGTCAATAAGACGGCCGCGCATGCGCGATTATGTCATTGTGCACACCCGCTGCAACGTCACACGCATGCGCGATGACGACACGGCAGGGAGTGACCCGGTCTCCGCTTCGGGTGTCACCCAGCCTCGGGACGCCCCTGATTGGGAGACAGGGACTGAACACTATCACCCTATAATAACAGATAGAGCCTAAACAAGAACCTTCATTGCAGGATCACCAGGTATTATTTTATGGAAAGCTGCAGATTTAATAAGATTTAAAAAGACTTTAACATGTTACATAACATTTTAGTGATTGGATTTAGATCTCCTTTAATGGAATTTACCGTGAAAGGAGAAAAAATATATAGCTTGAACTTTGCCGTTGTTGTGAACATATGTGAGAGGATGGTTGTGTTCTATGGAAACTGTAACCTCCGATGAATTAAGGATTAAGAGGAACCTTGCAACGTAGCTTATATGACTGAGTGATATGACAGATTATGTCAGAAGCTTGTTATGACGGCTCTCTAAATATGACCTTTCCAGCAATGTCACCTCCATCCTGTCTCTTCTGATGATGAATACACGGGCGGCCAACAAAGACAAATGGCGCATAAAACAGGCTAGTTCATCACGACGGGGAGATGTCCACCAAATGGTGGCAGTGTTATTTAATAGACTCTTCCAGTTCTGCTTCATATAATGTAAAATGATTTAGTAGACAAATATTTTCCAGCTGAGTTCTTCTATTGTACATGGTATGATCCCCAATTCCAGGAGTGCAATGCTACTTCATCCTCAGGTATGCCCCATGATACCAAGGAGGTGCTTAGAGTGACCACCTACCTAAGGATCAGATAAGCAAGATAAATGCTTTCAAGGTGGATGCAGAATTTTAGACCACCAGGCTCAGATTTATTAAGCTGCAATAGCATTTAGGATATCTTATGCCACACCTAAAGTATGCTAACATGGCCTCCCAACCGATATTAGCATTATTTTAGAATGTATTTAAGCTGAACCTTGGGCAGATATTAATGATGCACATTAATGCAGCTCTGTAATCACCCATACTTCATTAAATGTATTTTTTCAATGCAAGCCATGTGAGTACCTGAATTTGATCCGGTATCAGCTTCTTGCAGTCCCTGTACAGCAGAGCTCATAATGGGAAAAACACGGAAGCAGCATAAGGAGACAATCATATCACAAAGAGATGAGCTCATCATTGTACTGCTTCTCCTTTCACCATCCAGTCACTATCTGGGGGTCGCTTCAGAGGGTGTGGGATGGATGATGGTGACCATCAGACCGAGGACACCCAGTTGAAGAAAAAAATACTATGGGGAAAATCTCCAGATTAAAGGTGAATATTTCAGCAAAAAGCTGGTTTTGTTGGATGGAGTTATGCTTTAAAGCAGGGGTAGTCAAACTCCGGCCCTCCAGCTGTGGTGGAACTACAAATCCCATGAGGCATTGCAAGATTCTCACAGCCACAGACATGACTCCCGGGGAGAGATGCATCATGGGATTTGTAGTTTCACCACAGCTGGAGGGCCGGAGTTTGGCTACCCCTGCATTAAAGTGTCATTGTCACATTGCCCTTCAGCATCTTTGCTAAGGAGTCCCTTGACCCACTGATACTCGCCTTGTAAGCGCTTCCCCTTTGATTCTTTCTTTATCATAGCTGGCACTAAAATCCTCCTATCAGTGCTAGAGCATCTTGAGCATTGGGTTTCCTGTGGTCCTCAGGAAGATAACTAAGGCCTGGGGGTGCCTACTATTCCATTGGAGGTTCACTATGATCATGCAACGCCGTACCAATATTCATTTGGACACACACTGATATACATGACCAGGTCCCTTTAAAGTGAAAGGGCATTCAGGGCAAAGTGACAGGTTGGTAGAGTCCCTTTCTCACTGATACTTCACCTTCTCTGAGCTCTTCCTCCATTAATCTGTTGGAGCTTTCAGAATTACATACTTTGAGGTATGTGTGAGCATGTGAACTCTTCCCCTTCCTCACATCTGCCTGAGCAGCCAATCATCAAGACTGAACATTGTCATGTGGTTGAGGAGACTGGGTCATTCACCCGATGTAAGCTCCAACAGAGACCCACATGAAGCTTACACAAGCCTGAGCTCTGACAGACAAACAGAGTAGAAGAGAAGAAGCAAAGGTGTAGTACCAGTGGGTGGCGGAGGGGTTCCCTAACAAGAGAACCTGTCCTTTTCCTTGAATGGCCAAAGTGACAGGTTCCCTTTAAGTATCACAACCCTGGGTACTCTCATCAACTTTTCTTTATTGCTCAGTAAGGATGGAACTCGTATCCAGCGCGGCACAAAGTGACCACTTCAAGGGCGAGTGGCCCAGCGTCTCTGAAATTTGACGATGCAATTACTCGAGCCGTTTTTCTTTTCCGAGGTCACAAAATGCTTTATTTCCAAATTACATTCTTTTAAGATTCACCGCTGTAGGCAAACAAGGCCGGCCAGGGCTATTTATCATCATAATAAAAGTCTTCATTAAGATCGCATTCCGCTCGCATTTCCTTGGAAAGTTTTCTAAATTCATAGTTAATGAGGCACAGGAGCCATTTACATCGGCACATTTAATTGTGCCACCGCACAGCGCACGCACACAAAAACTATATTTACATGCAGGAAAGATGGAATGAAGACAGATGTCCGGGCATCAGCGGGGACCGCGGCAAACGACCGCGGAAATCCGGCAGCCAAAAGATCTCCCTGGGAATTTGCATGCATCTGTTTGAGCTCGACGTGACGGATGGTGATGAAGGGGCAAGATGGCGGCGAACATGTAGCTGCAGAGGGTGGTGCGCCTGCCTTTATAGTAGTTGGAAGAATAGGTCACCAGCACTCCGAGAGTGCCTTTATAGTATCTCCTCCCCCCTTCCCTTCGTTAGCAGACGGAGCCACTTGGAGAAGGGGGGAGGAGTCTGGTGATGTCAATGTCCGTGAGGTCACCGGATCGCCGACAGGACTCCCGGAAGCCGGCGGAGAGGTGAGTGTTTTCATTAGCGATCAAAATAATTTTAATCGATCAAAAAGTTTAACGATTAATCGAGAAATGAATCTTTAATTTCCACAGCCCTACTTTATAGTAATTATCACCTATGTCTTTCCTCCAGGGCCCATTCCCACTTACGCATTTAATGAAACACTCCGGTCTTTCCAAAAATGTTTCCATTGCTTGCGGTGACACTTGTTTAGGTTTCTAAATATAACCTGCTTTAAACAACTTGCTTGGACGGCTTCGGAGATCGGGATGAAATTGTATATGCAAATTAACTGATCCCCTAAACTTATGTACATATACACAAGATATGGTGGTCTTCCAATTGGATTGGAGTGATTTGCAAATTTGTGTCTCTGTAGCAACCTAAAGAAAGCCCCGTGTGACAGATCTCAGGGGAGAAATATCTTGATCAATCTTTTTTAAATACCTGCCATAAAGTCCTTGTTTAGGCACTTCCTGTTATAGGGTAATAACTGGTAGCACCCAATTCAATTGTGGCAACTTGTCTAAGCCTCAGAGTCGGCCTGGCCTACTGTCTCAATTTCCAGCAGAGCAGTGTCCAAGAACCTCCTTCTATGACCTTCGGGCCATGTCAGGAAATGCGCATTCACTTACGAGTAGCTTCCTCGGCTTCCAGTTGTTCCAGTCCTAGTTCTAGAAGTCACCAGGACCCAAAAGTCCCCAGGTAAAGGGTGCAGGATCTCACAGGGGAAACCCATCCCACCACCACCAAATCAGCCAACCCACCTTCGCCTGGCCACAACCTGTTTTCCAACCTAGCTGGTCTAATGTCTTTATTCCCTAAGTATAGGCTTAGCCTCTGTTCCATAGAAATAATGACACTCAGTACTCTTCTATCCATAACTTCTTTTTACTGCAAGGAAAGTGGCACAATAGCAGTCAATAGGCAAACATCATCCCATCTTCAATGGCTGGCCAAGTTGACATCCTTTGGCCACCAACAGGCATTTCTTATTTTTAGTACCTTCCAGCTAACCTGGTGGTGCCCCACTTTGGCTAGAACATACGGCTTTCCTTCAAAGAGGATGAAGCATAGTGAGTCTAATACATCTTGACAGCTCAAGTCCTAATTTTCCCATTAGATCTCAAACCAGACCTCACTCTACCCAAAACCATCAATGACTGACTGGTTTCCTGCACTCACCCTCAGACTGTACTCCAACTCCACCCTGCTACACACCCATCCCTCAGGTAGAGGTCCTGCTTAATCCAAGTAGGCCTTACAAACTGTCTCATAACTGTTCTCCTGCATTGTCACCTTGTCACAGGTGACCTACAACACGATGTATTGACACACACTGCGCAGGCATGGTCCATGTTGTCACTATCGAGAAGCCGGTCCAGAGCAATGATGTAGCCACAGGCTGTGGCTACAAGAAGCTGGAGGAGATCATCAACACTGAGATGCAACAAAGAATGAAAAAAGGGGAAAACTATATCTTATTTTTTTTTTAAATGTCATGTTTTATGATACACAGTTCTTTATCAAAATGAATATCTGGTTAGGTTTTAGATCTACTTTAGTAGCCCAAACCTCTATGGACATTATAGATCCCCTTTAAAGACATGCAAATCTACTATATCTATCAGCTTTTTTTAACAGAAGCCTCCCTGAGTATTGCAAAATGGTTCCTTCCTTCCATGGGAGGATCTTGCATTGCAGATGTGATCTTCCTTTGATAAAAAGACATTTTGACATATCCAAGAATGCTATTTATAGAGCAGGTTGCTATATGGGCGATTGAAAAGGCATGAACACTAAATTTTACTCATCTCTACTGGAGTCTTGAAGGCAGATAAAAAACAAACAAGCATTGAATCCCACATTTTAAAGGTGTTTAATAAATGCTTTTAATCATCATTGATCAAGTGTTTTTCTAGCGCATCCCTTCCTCTTGTTTCCTTTCGTAATTGGTGTAGAGTCTCGAGCGCTGGGACCGTATCCCTCACATTATAAATGTAAGAAAGGTCACTTTAATTCCATTCATTAAATCAGTTTAGTTCTAAATAACGTGACCTTTTCCGGAGATACTTTCATATTGTGCTTTTATAGTCCTCATTGAAAAATTAGGTCATTATTTTTTGGAGTAGTTGAAGCAATTTTCACACGCTTCATCACCTCCATATGAAACGCTTTGCAAATGTTTGGGGAAGCCCCTTTTCTGTAATAAACCTGCAAAAATCAGTTTCTGGTGGATGCAAAAGTGGAATCCTGCTCCACCGTAGGATGTATTTAGGGCCGTCCCTTTAAAGAGGCAGTCTGAGACGGTTGCCTCAGGTGGCATCTCATTGGGTCACACAGCCTACCACCCCTTATCCGGCCAGTTGCTACCTGGAATGCTCTGGCTGGTATTCCACCCAGCTCCTGGCAACCAGTGATGTCAATGAGCTGGACGGGATTGCCGGACAGAGCAGGAGCGAGAGGTACCATGCTCCCCACCAGTAGAACCCCCCCCCC
>NW_017306381.1:542193-550447 GCF_000935625.1 Nanorana parkeri | reverse complement strand
TAATTTGCTGCATTTTCCCCCAGTAACATGCTCCACCAGCACCCCTCCCCACCGTGAGGTGCACCATCAGCACACACACCCTGGCCTCAAACGGTGATAATTCTAGGGATAATTCTAGGTGTGTTCAGTAAAGATGGCATTGACTTCTGTGGTCCACTTTGGAGCTAAGTCTCACCCACTCTGGAGCTAAACTCTATCCCATCATTTAACTGGCAAGAAGAGACTCCTACATTAGCCTGCTGATGGGCAGGGGTGGGGCTTGGCTAGGAAGTAGGCAGGGAACTCTAGAGCATAGATCCATTTCATTATTTATTAGGCCAGAGTGAAAGTCTTCCTGGCCAGTAGAGACTCTTACATTAGACTACTAAAGGGCAGGGGTGGGCTTAACTAGGAAGTAGGCAGGGAATTCTAGAGCATAGATCCACTTCATCGTTTAATAGGCCAGCGTGAGAGTCTTCCTGGCCAGTAGATACTCTTACATTAGACTACTGAAGGACAGGGGTGGGGCTTGGCTAGGAAGTAGGCAGGGAACTCTAGAGCATAGATCCACTTCATCGTTTAATAGGCCAGCGTGAGAGTCTTCCTGGCCAGTAGAGACTCTTACATTAGACTACTGAGGGGCAGGGGTGGGCTTGGCTAGGAAGTAGGCAGGGAACTCTAGTGCATAGATCCAATTCATCGTTTAATAGGCCAGCGTGAGAGTGTTCCTGGCCAGTAGAGATTCTTACATTAGTCTGCTGAAGGGCATGGGTGGGGCTTGGCTAGAAAGTAGGAAGTGAACTCTGGAGCATAGATCCACTTCATTGTTTAATAGGCCAGAGTGAGAGTCTTCCTGGGCAGTAGAGACCTTGCATTAGCCTACTGAAGGGCATGGGTGGGGCCCATCATGTAATAGAGTGAGAACCTCAGTGACTGACAGAGACTAGTAAAGGGCAGGGGTGGGACTGGATTTGAATGGTTTCCTGGATGGTAAAGAAAATATGTGAAGATTACTTGCAGACTTGGGCTTATTTTTATGTCCCTCTTTATGGCCTAACAAGTCCACTTTAAGCATTATATCTCCATTTTACAGCATCATTATCTTTATTACTCCGTAATGATGGAAATTTTATACAGCGTAGCTCATAGTGACAACTTCAAGGACAAGCAGTCAAGCACCTACAATATCTGATAGCTTTATTTCAAAACTACATTTTTTCTGAAGCATCTTAAGATTCACTGCTGAAGGCAAATCAGGCCGGCCAGGGATATTTATCATCATAATAAAGATCTTCATTAAGATCGCATTATGCTGGCATTTCACCCCATTACTGAGTAATCCCATTTACACCTCCAGTCTCTGGGCCACTAGTTCCATTAGACGTGGATTTTCTCCTGTTCTTTTCTAGGTTTACCAACACTGCAATGGGAAAAAAAATGGGGACATATTTGGAATTATTGGCATAAGCTACATTATCTTCGATTTGGTAAGAAGGAACCACCAGGATGTCCCAGGAGCCCTCTTAAAGTATATGTAAACCTAATCACTAAAATCTCATATAAGTCATTTGTACTCATTTTAAATCTGTAGTTCCATTTAAATAATCTCTGGCGATCCTGCCATAAAGGCACTTCCTGTCATAGAGTGACAACGCTCTGTCCCTGCTTTCCAATTGTACTCCTGCATTGTCTCATTGTCACATGGGCTTCAAATAAAGAATACAAACGTAAATGTAGGTGGGCGTGATCCACTGTCGTCACCATCAATACACATTTTAAAAAGCAAAAGCCTCAATCCAAATCTCACAATGGAATCCCAAACCTCAGAGACACCCTCTGCATTGTGGAATGTAATTTTTTTATTTTCATACAGGTATTAGAAACTCCCAGAGAATTCTTTATTAAGTCAACTCCATAGTGTGGTGGTTGGTCTATACGTCAATGGCAGGGGTTTATGAGTCTTGTCATGATGTCCTATTACTGGACAGGAGATTGCTGCCCTAAAATTGGGTTGCTACATCACAATGAAGGGATATTCCTGGGGGTGAGTGAAAAACCCAAATTTGATCTCTATCCAAGTATTTGACTACAGGTCTTCAGATCAAATGTATCCCGGTTTATCTACCTTATTATACTTATTCTCACAATCAATTACTTGGGCAGATGTTACAGCATCTCTTAGGTTTAGGGTGGAACTCAAGCAAATTTCTTATTTTTTTTCCCATAGAGAGGGGTTACAACTTCTAAGTTCTCTTAGGTGTCCCAATCAATGTGGCTTCCCCTCACTTCCTGTTCTAGTCACCAGGACTGGAAGTAAAGGAAAATCTACTCTATGGGAAAAGACAGTATAAAGAACCTAAAAATGATGGTTCTAACTTCTAAGCCTTCCCCCGTTCTCTCCAAAAATGTAAAAAAAGTTTCCCTTTAAGACAAACATCTACGTAGCGCTCACCCCCTTAGGAGCCGCCAGATGAATTAGGCCCTCCTAGCCTGTGTAGGGTACATACTTCCAGAGCTGTCCCAAAGCACTCAACCAACCAACCAATGGTGCCTGATTGACATTTACGCTGCTAAACTTTATGACATTGGGGCTGGGAAGAGAAGGGTTGACCTTCAGAACGTGAAACATTGGGCATCAGTGGTGGTCTACTTTCTTGATAGAGGGGGCCTCAAGTGCAGCATCTGACATCACACATAATATTTACTGGATGTACACTACATAAAACTGTCAGAGACTGCAGACATGTAATAGTAGATAGTCAGAGCCTACAGGCATGCTACAAGATATGGTCAGAACCTACAGGCATGCTACAAGAGATGGTTAGAGCCAACAAGAGATAATCACAGACTACAGTCATGGTACACAAGATGATCAGAGACTATGGGCATGCTACAAGAGATGGTCAGATCATACAGGCATGCTGCTAGAGATGGTCAGAGCCTATAGGCATGCTGCTAGAGATGGTCAAAGACCAGGCACATGCTACAAGAGATGTTCATAGACTATGGACTTGCTTTTAGAGATGGTCAGAGCCTATAAAAATGCTATAGAAATAGTTGGAGACTAGGCACATGCTCCAGGAGACATTCATAGACTGGGAAAACATTACATGGCACTGCTAGAGATCACTGCTATTACAGCCCCTTCAGAAATCAATGGTTCCCCATCTGTGCTGCTTACAGCCCCCTTAAAAATTACTTGTGCCATATATGACACTCCTCAGATCAGAAGAAACATATAAAGGGATACAATAGATGGTGCAAAAGAAATAAACCAAACCATTCAACTACTACAACCACAACCACACTTCCCTATAATGAGGCAGCCTGATGTGCTTGCCTCAGGCGGCATCTCATTGGGTCACATGGGGACCCAACCTTTCCAGCCAGAGTGTCCCAGGTTCCTAAGACCTTTTAGCAACCTGAGACGCTTTGTCTGGTGTTCTGATGAGCTCACTGACCTCACTGGTTGCCAGGAACTGAGCGGGATGCTCTGCCTGGTGCCCCGCCAAGCTCATGGCAACCAGTGACAACAGTGACCTAGGTGGGATGCCAGAGAGAGGTACCTTGTATCCCCCGCCCCCTCCCGGTAATGTGCACTTCCACCATCCCCAAGGCTGGCACCAGGGTTGTACAGGAATCTCAGCTCTCTGACCAAGAATCACAGTGCTGGGGAAGCTAAGTACAGTCAAGTTGCCTGTAATGCAGCAGATCTGCTCTATACATAATAACACATTTTCCTTAAAGACAATAAAATATTCATTTTGGAAGAGAATTGCACTTGCAACAGATTTGAGCTTGCTTTTTCCCCGTGCCAAACTGTAATATTGATAATCCGAGTGCAAGTCATTAAGTCAGAGAAATAAAATAAAAAAATACAATCTCTGTGGATCATATTCCATCAAAGCCAGAGGAGCTCGCCTTTGTTTAAGGGGCACATTAAAGCAATTAAAATTTAACTGAGATAAATGCCGCCGTATCAAGAGTGTAAAATGTAATCAAAACCTTCTGCATAATAAAACAATGACCGCCAATGCTGGCAAAACAAATATTTCACTGGTAGTGGCCGCTGGGCAAGAGGGGTGGGCCCAAGATCTCCTGCAGGAGCTGGTCAAGGCTTACATATAGGATCTGAGGCTCCTTGGGCAGTTTGAGGAGCTCTAGGCATCCCACTGAAACATCTGATGACGCTATTTGTTGAAATGCATCCCTACACTTTTCGCTGCCTGGGGTCATGGTTGCTGGCGGTGCACGTTGCCGGGGAGTGGGGGGAATGTTGGTGGCAGTACGTTATCGGCTGTGGTACAACTAACCTGGGGGTGGAGGTGCATGGCACTCGGGGGCTGCATGGTACCTCTAACCCTGGTGTCCCGCTCAGCTCTTGGCAACCAGTCACATTAGTGAAGTAAGCTGGGCAGGACGCCGGCCAGAGCGTCACATGTTGCTAAGAGCTCTTCACAAAATTGGGGCGCTGTGGTCAGAAAGGGGGCAGCAGGCACACCTGCCCCCCACGTGACACAGAGATGCTGCTGAGGCGCCCACCTCAGGCTCCCTCATTTTATGCTGCTGTAAAAGGCCTGTTGCTTACAGAGGCCAGTAGCTCAAGCTGCAGTTATTACCCACACAAATAAGAGCAGTGACTACTTCATTATAGCTTGGCTGGTCTAAGGTTTGAATCATAGACAGAGCGCCTGAAAGGAAATCACTTTCCTTGTGCTGTGACTTTAGCTAACCCATAGTGCTCTGGGAATATTTTGTCTTGTATTAAATATTAATTTGTAAAACAAACAATGTGTACATTACAAAAACACATATGAAGATTTAAACACGTCAACTTTAAGAGAATTGCAAAAGAAATGTGACCCAAAGTTAGAATTTCCATTTTATGAATACACACTGGAAGGTTGAATGTTCTGCGCTATGAAACAGACCCAAAGGGGGAGATTTCACAGAGAGTAAGGGTTAACCGCAAGCTGCTGAGGCGGGCCTGTTGCTTGGGACACATCCACAGTCTAAGGATTACTGGCTCTACAGCAGACTAGCCAGTTTTTGCGGTTTTTATATGTCATATGCAATGACTCAATAAAGTTTAAACTTTTAATGCACTATGAGCCCTTTGCCTGCTCTCTCTCTCCTCTTCTAACTTTTTTGGTTCCAAAACACCCACGCTCGGAGAGACTAAAAATTAGGACGTACTCCCGGAAGCAATCCAAAGGGCATCTTACCATCACCAGGGGATTTTTACTATCGGGATACCGACATCTCTTTTTGGGACCAGGACCGAAAGTATACTGCAAGATTCCACGGAAGGACGGAGCAAAGACCATCTCCTTTCGGCCACCACGGCGGAAGAGAAAGCTGACTCCCTCCCGGCATCTGGTGAGTGTAAGCCCTACGGGGACCCATCGCTTCTCCGACACATCATCCCCCAGGATACCATCATCTTGGATATACACATTCAAGTTTTTGCCCCTTTTAGATTGGAGTACTTTTTGGACACTATTTAACCTCAAAGTTTAGGACACGTTTATGATACACCACTGCACATCAATCAGTACATCACAGATGATGATAGACGCAGTTATATGTACACTGTAATACAGAAAAAATCAGAGAAAAAAATCACGGACACACGGTTTATTGAAGATTTATTTATTTACTTATTTATTCACATTTATTTATATTTAAGCAATTTTTATTAGTCAATTTACATTGTTGGTTTTTGTTTCGTTTATTCACATATCACTTCAGTAATTTTTATTTCACATAATAAGATGTTCACTTAGAGATATTTATATATTTATAATTTTTATACCACTTATTTAATAAGTCATTGTTGGATTCTCACTTCACTCCAGGAGACCCATAGCGCTCACTATTCTAAAACCATTATGAATACACACTGCCAGGCAGAGTCCAACGTTGGAGTTCCACCCCTCCACCTGCTGCATACCCTGTAGGGGAAAATAAATAGATAACCCAACAGGAACTGTGCCTAGGTTTTTGGATCATGTGACTCACTCCCTTCTCTCCGTGTGCTAGTGTTTGATGATTGGTCACTTGGGAGTGAGAAGAAAGTCCTCAGCCGTGTGTAAGCTCCGACTGGGGTCTGACTGGAGCTTACATGGGGTTCTTTCTTCTTTCGCTAAGGGGCATATTTTTAGGATTTCATTAATCCTCACCCCAACCAATGAAACATATGCTTACCTTTCCCTTGCTTTTTGTTGCTCCAATCAGGGCTAAGAACCAAAGGAAATATAGAGTAGTATGTGGCTGGGCCAATCAGTGCTCTCACAGGGGAGTCCATAGCCTTGTGCCAGCCTCAACTTCTGCAACTTACTAGCTGAGTGAAGGAGCAAAAGGAAGGAAAGTATGTGCGCCCATGGAGGTCTTCAGGAAAGTGAACCTGTCACCTGTTTTACCCTGCATATGCAAAGCACAGGTCCACTTTAAGAATTATGCTGCATCAGCACTGAAGTTTATGGCCGGTTCATTTGCCGGAAGTTTGAGGTACAGGAATTAGATTAGCTCGGAAGGATGAGATAAGTTCATCTACGGAGATGTCGGGTCTAGGTTCCTTTGAAGCATCCGTCATATTGATATTCCACTGATCTCACTCCCATTAAGCAGCCAAGGCATTAGAGAGCCTCCAGTCTGACCACCAAAGTGTATACAGCAAAAAAAGAAGAGTCATTGATTACTACCTAAGCCGTGTAAGTAAACCTTTTCTTATTCTGCTGCTCATTACCATCACCGACATTAATTGCAGAGCTTCCCAAGTGAACAACAAAGAGCTTTAGAACATAAACATGACAGCTACTGTCTATATTAAGAGGTTAGGCTTCGGCGCCGGTCATTTAAAGAGCTTGTCTGCCATCAAACAACTTTAATTTATTGGAGGGTTTATGTTCTAATGAAGTCTTATTTTCATTTGGATCTCTGTTCTCTGCCACTCCGCCATGTTTGTTTGTTTGTTTTCTTCTATCAGCTGCCTAAATGTGTCCTATGGGGAGGTCTTCAAAATTCGGAAATGGTCTAGACCAGTGGTTCTCAACCCGTGTAACCTCAGGACCCACATTTGTTCTTGGTCATTAAGTCACAACCCAAGTCACACTGCAATGGCGCACGGCATTAGGGTACAGTGGGTGGGATGTGCGTTTGGGGTACCATTCAACTGTACTAGCGTGAACGGGCCCTCAAAACCACTGACATACATACACAGACACAATGTCACGCACTCACAGACATTCTCACATACACACTCCAAAAAAATGTTTATTTATTTTTAAGGTCCACCCAGTCTCCGTACCTTACAAGCACTGGAGTGGATCCTTAGCTTGGGGCCCAGTGTGGGCTGCTGTGCTGTGACGGAGCCAAAATGTGACATCACTCTGGTCCGGGCACCTCTACAGGACACGTGAGGGAGCTGTAAGCAATACACATATGGATGGTCCTCCTGCAGTGATATATTTTTTAATCAACAAACCTGTGTGCCCCTGAACAGCCATACAAGCTTTTCCCTGCACAACGTGCGTCCCGCCCCCTGGACAGTTTTTCATTTTACTTTGCAGATAAGAAGTCGTATAATTTTATAATAAAACTGTGAAATGCGCTGCACTATAGTTCCACCAGAGGGAGCTGACGAGCACAGGAAATTAATACTCATTTCCTATGCTCCTCGCCTCCATCTAGTGGCCATAATGCAGTATTACACAACAATACATTTGACCTGAAAAGAAAATATAATAAGCACATTCGTTTTTTTGCTTTATTCACATGTTATATTAAGCAAACGTTGGCATATGTTCATCGGGCGAATTGTTGATACATAGACACCGATGAGTGAATGCAGTATTTTGGGGTCACAGACCACGGTAAAAGTAGGGGTGTTACATTGAAATGTGGTGTCGGCCAGCGTGGTGTTGTTGTATTCTGCACGTCTCATTGCCGTATAATGCTGTTACCAGGCTCCTAAACTTGCTGTACAGTAGGTGCAATTAGACCTCATGTAAAATTTACCATGTGTGCCATTCGTCCTCGGAGATGCAGTTGTCTGACGTTGAATCGCCAGTCCTATAATCAATGTTACACCTATTAGGAATTCAGAGCGGAGCCGCCCCCCGAGAAAGACATCACACCGATACTCACTCCATCATTCACCCTTGTTAGGACTCATTAGTGTGGGACAAGGTTACATGTTTAACATTCTAAATTGCTTGAGAGAGAGGGGAGAGAGAGAGCGGGGGGAGAGAGAGAGAGGGGGAGAGAGAGGGGG
>NW_017306381.1:539805-542083 GCF_000935625.1 Nanorana parkeri | reverse complement strand
AAATTCCTTTGGGAGGTAATACAGCTCCCCTATATACACGTATATATATATTATAATATACATAAATATATGCAGATATAAACATTAACAATATATATTTAAATTTGAATAAAACGTTATAATATATAGTATTTGTAAATAAATATGTATTTATTTGATTTATTTGTGTTTCATTATTATTGGCGCACATGTTGGACATAAATCCCCATTTTTTTCTTTTCCTCTCTTCGGTGAGTTACTAATCGGAGACGGCGACGCTACAACAATGACTTCTTTGCACCCCTTTTGACAGATGAAATTATGGATTTGATGCGTCTTTTCCTCGGCGGCCGTCCTTTCTTATACGATTTGTATAAATAAATAACAATTCCGGAAGATTCCCTTTCAGAATCATTCCTCGGCAGAATTCCACGCCGTGCCAAGGCCAGGGAAGAGAAGGAAGGCTATTACTGGGAAGCGTCTGGGCTGGGAATTGGCTCCATCAAGTGAGTTTGTTCCGCTCCTTGACAGATGCAGCGGCTCCATTCCCTCAAAGCGCTCTCCGCTCATTTACATAAGCTGTAGGCTGCGTGTTCTTCGCTGGAAGGTTGCTATTGGAAAGGACATAGGACGGGGCCCAAGGCAAGGAAGCCACTGCCAGCGTAAAGCTATTTTTAATGGGAAGCCGCCTTGCTGCGACGGTCCAGGAACGCACATAAAACCGCCGTCAGCGTTCTCCTTCCCAAATACAAACACGCGATTACCATCTTGCCAACCGATACAGGGAAGTAAATGGCTATTGTACAGAAAACCAGCCAAAGTGGATGGGGTGGCCAACCTCGGCACTCCAGCTGTGGTGGAACTACAAGTCCCATGCGGCATTGCAAGACTCTTACAGCCACAGGCATGGCTTTCAGAGGGAGATACATGATGGGGTTTGTAGTGTAATCACAGCTGGTGAGCCAAAGTTACCTACCAGTGTACTACTGAATGTAGTGAATCAAATCTAGGAATGCGGCAAAGCTCAATTTGTTTTCCATGTGCATGCACATTTGTCTGGAATGCGGAGAATGACACAAGCAGTCCAGGCAATTGCATTCAGCTATCACAGGATCCACCACGCACAAACCTGTTTAAAAACATTGCGTTGCGTTCATTTTTGCTACAAAAAAAAAAGTTTGAACGGGCTGACAATGCACAAGAATGACAAGAATGAAAAAGACCCCAAAAATGGCATGCAGCATTGTTTCATGTAGTGCCTCACAACGTATGTGCACTGGAGACGTTTTGCCTTGGTGTATTGAAGTGCCATTGAAGATGAATAACACCACAACACACTAATGTACATAATGCTCATTGGTGTGTGTTGCAGTAGCTGATTGCCTGGCTTCCATAGGTAGCCCCGTACCCAGAACGAGCATAGTCACGGTGGAAGGGACTCTGTCGACCTCCATACTTGTCCAGGTCAGGTATTCAGAGAGCGCAGGAATCATGCTTTGTCCATGTAGGGCAAGGAAACAGGTTCTCTTTAGTCCCCACTGGCTCACCTTTTATTCTCTATTGCACGCTTCCATTGCAGTGCCAGGAGGCCGGTGACTATAAAGCTTACACAGGGCTGAAGATTCTCTTCCTGCCCCATGTGACAGCTCTGGGCCAATAGCCAAGCACCTGCACACGTACATGGGGTGCTCATCCATAAAAAAAGTGAACCTGTCATATCCGTTTAAACCCATCAAAGCCGAGGCTTCCGAGTAGCACTATCAATGCTCTCTCACTTCCCCTCCCGAAACTAAACTTTATCACCCGGGATGATTTGCACAATAAACTGTTTGGTATTGATCCTCCGAGAAGACGCTTAATGGACTGTGTCCCAGGACCTTCCACCAGATGTCTATTGCCGCGCTCTGATTTACTGCACGCTGGGGAAAAAACGAATGTCCTCCAGGTCAGGCCATCAACAAGAAGAAAGAGAGAAGCAGTTTTCAGGGGAAAATTAGATCGGACGTTGCATCGTTTTTAGACGCTCTTCTTCATTGCCCGTCGCCGGCATTGATCACCGCATGGAAAATAGGAAATATCTATCCGCTTTTTTTGCTCACTGTGTCCAAAGTCCAAAGCTGGAGAAGGTTACACAAGGCAGATGAACCATTAAAATTCTGCCAGCGATGTGGTTGTAGTTTCCTGGCTGAATACCGAAGAACGTGTGATCGGTCTAAAATTATTCTTCTTAATGTTATTATTATTATTATTGTTTTTATTTTATTATTATAATTACTATTTTAATGGTTATTATTATTCA
>NW_017306381.1:537208-539731 GCF_000935625.1 Nanorana parkeri | reverse complement strand
GCAAACTGTTAGCGCTCTATAAATCCGGTATAATAATTATTATTATTATAATTATTATTCATTTTATTATTATTATTATTCATTTGATTAATATTATTATTTTTTTGTTATTATACAGGATTTATATAGTGCAGGAGAGAGTTGTGGGGAGCGGAGGAGTGACTTGTCATGTTAGGCTTTCGTTAAAGCTGTGTTAATGTACTCACCCCAGGAGCGCGCACACAAGGGTGACTCCATAGGACCCTGTAAGGGAATGGAGCCACCTGAAAAAAGGAACTCGGGAAGATGGCATTTTAACAGAAGGAGTGCAGAGCAAGCAGAAGCCTTGGAGAAGAAGCACACAGCAAGCAAGTCAAGTGCAATGGTCTGTAGCACTTTATCCTTTTTTCACTTTAGGGTTTATTAAGGCTTTAAGCCCAATGGTGGGTAAAACGCGTCAGTGATCACAGACAGGACTTCGAACAATAAAGCTTTACAAGCGTCAGACTTTACATTGTTATGCCGGCTTGTTTTCTTTGGACCTGTCAGGAGTGTTCATCGCCCGATCACTAATGATTGTGAGCCACAAACTAGCGGAAGCAGAACTGTGAGCATTGAGTGTCAGGCTGGGATTGGGATGACCGGGGCGGTGGGTCACGGCCACTAAGCGAGCCATGTTGTGATGTTCTGAGCCGTATTCTGTGTGTGTTACAATAAATGAGACAGGAATGACACTGCTGTGCCGCTCGTACACTGTGCAAATGCTGCTGACATGAGCCCAAGGCAATTAATGGATCTCTCACAGCGCCACTGGCAAACGCTGAACAAAATATGTCATGTGCTGTGAGATGTCGGCACCGCTCTCTGTATGAGGACACGTCTCTGCTGCTCTATATGACAGATGCGTGCAGACGTGGCTGGTGTATGATTTTAAAGGGTCCCTGTAACCCCCTTCCCTTTTGCAACAGCGAGGGTGTGTGGGGGTGGGGGGTTGTTTTCTTTCTGTTGCCCTGCCCCAACCTCTGCCACCATTCTCGCCTAGGCTATGATGTGTCCAGCTTCCTCAGGTATCTGGCGTTCATATCCCAGTAGGGTCAACAGCTGGGGACAGACCTGGCCATCCATCATCAGGGGCCAGCACCAAGACCCAGAAGAGACAGCAGGCTCCCATTGGAGTCACAGAAGAAGATGGCGGTACGGAACCAAGGCCCATTGGCCAACATATCCCCCTTCATCAGGACTTGCTACAATTCCTCTGAGATGGCTTCTTCTTGCTTTGGTTAAAGAGTTTAGATGCTTCTCAAGAGCCTATGAGTTAGTCCACTGAGAACCCCAGCTATTTGTATGCAGCAATGGATGAAGCCTGAGCCTTTTATTCATAGACAAATTACATCCTACGCATTTCAGGGGCCGACATATCGCTTCCATTGGGGCTCGGCAATAGCCCTGCTACATGTCCACTGAGACGGCTTGTTCTTGCTCTGGTTAAAGATTTGAGATGCTTCTCAGGAGACCATTAGTTAAGAGTGCACTGAGAACCCCAGTTATTTCTAAGCAGCAACACACCAAGCCTAAGCCTTCTATTCATAGACCAAATAACAGCAACGCATTACAGGGGCCAACATATCCCCCTTCATCAGGACTGGGGTCCTCAGTGGATTCTCAACTAATGGGCTACTGAGAAGCAGCTCAAATCTTTGACCAGAGCAAGAACAAGCCGTCTCAGTGGACGTTTTGCAAGGCTACTATTGTCGAGCCCTGATGAAGGGAGATATGTTGACCTCCAAAACGCATTGGATATAATTTGGTCTATGAATAGAAGGCTCACACTTGATGCGCTGCCTCTTACAAATATTTGGAGTTCTCAGTGGACTCTTAACTAATGGGCTACTGAGAAGTGGCTCAAATCTTTTACCAGAGCAAGAACAAGCCATCTCAGTGGACGTGTAGCAAAGCTATTGCCGAGCCCTGGTGAAGGGGATATGTTGGCCCCCAAAACACGTTGGCTGTCATTTGTTCTGTATGCGGCTGCAACATTTGCAACAATAAAGCACTGTGGAGTCTCAATGTGATATTTCTGGCGCTCGTTCTGGTCCTCTGTAGCGAGCTAAATGTCCTCCAGTTAGGGGTTTACATCCACCTTCAAAATGTTGGAGCTTAAAGGCGTTCCACTTTGCCAACGCGGACAGCTAGTCCTCCCTACATCACAATATATTGCTGGGAAATAATGGAATGCGGTGATTCCTCTTCACTGTGTGAATGGAAGGCTGACTCCGGATCCGTTGTAGGCGCTCGCCGGTGGCTCCCTTCCCTCTCCATAGATTTGGCGGCAGTTGACATCTGTAGCTGCTGCCGGGGAGCGTGAATAATTCAGGGCAGGTGGAAGATTCTGCTCTCCGCTGCCAGTCCATTGCCTCTGCGGCAGGTGAACCATTTACATTCCACCCTCTAATTTCCTGTGCCATGGAAGCACCTGCCGGCCATAATGATTTATTAGAGCACATAGGTGGATGAGATTTATGGCTCTGTAGGTTTACAGAATGG
>NW_017306381.1:536328-537109 GCF_000935625.1 Nanorana parkeri | reverse complement strand
TTTGAACGTGTAGGGATTTTACGAGCGGGGGGGGGGGGGGGAGTAGGAATATGTGTTCCAGATAAAGGATTTACATGATCTCAAATATACTCACTTGTAGCAACCCGAATCCTTCAGTTATATTGTAACCAGGGAGCCGCGATGGGATTTAGGGTTGCCACCTTTTCATCAAGCAAAACCCAAACACTCTAGCACCTTGTGTCAATTTTTTGGGAGAACATACAGGAGAGAGAGTGAGGAGAGACAGCCAGGAGAGAGAGCGAGGAGAGACAGCTAGGGGAAAGAGAGAGAGGAGAGACAGCCAGGGGAGAGAGAGAGAGGAGATACAGCCAGGGGAAAGAGAGAGAGGAGATACAGCCAGGGAAGAGAGAGAGAGGAGATACAGCCAGGGAAGAGAGAGAGAGGAGATACAGCCAGGGAAGAGAGAGAGGAGATACTGCAAGGGGAGAGAGAGAGCAAGGGGAGAGAGGAGAGACAGCCAGGGGAGAGAGCGAGGAGAGACAGCCAGGGAAAAGAGAAGAGAGCTACCCTGGGGAGAGCGATGATACCCAGGGAAGAGAGAGAGGAGAGAAAGCCAGGGAAGAGAGTGAGGAGAGACAGCCAGGAGAGCGAGTGAGGAGAGACAGCCAGGGGAAAAAGAATAGAGACACCTAGGGGAGAGCGAGGAGAGATAGCCAGGGAAGAGAGAGGAGAGACAGCCAGGGAAGAAAGAAAGGAGAGACAGCCAGGGAAGAAAGAAAGGAGAGACAGCCAGGGAAGAAAGAAAGGAGAGACAGCCAGG
>NW_017306381.1:520464-535521 GCF_000935625.1 Nanorana parkeri | reverse complement strand
GGGGGGGGGGGGAGGAGGAATATGTGTTCCAGATAAAGGATTTACATGATCTCAAATATACTCACTTGTAGCAACCCGAATCCTTCAGTTATATTGTAACCAGGGAGCCGCGATGGGATTTAGGGTTGCCACCTTTTCATCAAGCAAAACCCAAACACTCTAGCACCTTGTGTCAATTTTTTGGGAGAACATACAGGAGAGAGAGTGAGGAGAGACAGCCAGGAGAGAGAGCGAGGAGAGACAGCTAGGGGAAAGAGAGAGAGGAGAGACAGCCAGGGGAGAGAGAGAGAGGAGATACAGCCAGGGAAGAGAGAGAGAGGAGATACAGCCAGGGAAGAGAGAGAGAGGAGATACAGCCAGGGAAGAGAGAGAGAGGAGATACAGCCAGGGAAGAGAGAGAGGAGATACTGCAAGGGGAGAGAGAGAGCAAGGGGAGAGAGGAGAGACAGCCAGGGGAGAGAGCGAGGAGAGACAGCCAGGGAAAAGAGAAGAGAGCTACCCTGGGGAGAGCGATGATACCCAGGGAAGAGAGAGAGGAGAGAAAGCCAGGGAAGAGAGTGAGGAGAGACAGCCAGGAGAGCGAGTGAGGAGAGACAGCCAGGGGAAAAAGAATAGAGACACCTAGGGGAGAGCGAGGAGAGATAGCCAGGGAAGAGAGAGGAGAGACAGCCAGGGAAGAAAGAAAGGAGAGACAGCCAGGGAAGAAAGAAAGGAGAGACAGCCAGGGAAGAAAGAAAGGAGAGACAGCCAGGGAAGAAAGAAAGGAGAGACAGCCAGGAGAGAGAGAGAGAAGAGAGACAGTCAGGAGAGAGAGAGGAGAGACAGCCAGGGGAGAGAGAGGAGAGACAGCCAGGGAAGAGAGAGAGGAGATAAAGCAAGGGGAGAGTGAGGAGAGACAGCCAGGAGAGAGAGAGCGAGGAGAGACAGCCAGGAGAGAGAGAGCGAGGAGAGACAGCCAGGAGAGAGAGAGCGAGGAGAGACAGCCAGGAGAGAGAGAGAGAGGAGAGACAGCCAGGGAAGAGAGAGAGGAGATAAAGCAAGGGGAGAGTGAGGAGAGACAGCCAGGAGAGAGAGAGCGAGGAGAGACAGCCAGGAGAGAGAGGAGAGACAGCCAGGGGAGAGAGCGTGAGGAGAGATAGCGAGCAACACATCTGCCTGAAGCAGAAACCCTGTGCCCTTTAAGACTTATCTGCACCCTGTACTTTAGACACCTCCTTACTTCCCGAGTTCCAGCTTCCTCCTATGTCCCTTGCTTCCTCCATGCACTCATATTGGAACACCAGGACCCTGTGGTTGCCCCTGTCCACCTTGTGACATCTTGTGCCTGGGTTTCAGCTAGCTGATTGCAAATGTAAATTCTTTAAAAAAACGACATTTAAGATGCCAAATACCTACCTGAAACGGTGGTCACGTGACAGGCCAGGTCTGATTCTTCTGTCTTCTACTCGGCAGGGTGGGAGGGTCCATCTTGCAGTGTCCCCGCCTCTTGCTGGGGATGTGGGCACTGCCCATTGGCTGTTGACAGTGTCCATCACCTGGGTCCCATGGTCTTGGAGTTATGAGGTTACAGCAGTAAAAACCTGACCGTGGTTCTAATCCCTCTCCACTCTATCCAAAACTGGAAGAAAAAAAAACGTTTGGGCTTCAGTTGCACTTTATTGCAGCTCTGTATTCTTCAATAAAATATTACATGTATTTTACTAAATTCAAGCAGGGGAAGTACCTAAATATAACCTGGCATCGGCTTCCCTGTACAGCAGAGCTCAGTCTGGTGGAGCGAGACGCAGGACAAGGAACCAATCAGGTGATTTGCATGCACATGTTGATGAGAGGAGAGAGCAGACAGATTGCCTCATCAGTCTTCTGCTGGTTCTTCTCTGTCCAGTAGGCTGGAGGCGGGGAGATGACACTATTGCCTTTCTTAGCTGTAGCTGAGAAAGTGGTTTCCTGGCTGTGCTGTGTGGCAGAGCTCTGTAAATCTCAGGATTGGATGGACAGACATACAAACACTTGGGCAGGGAAAGCAGATACCTCCATCTGTGTATTTAGATGTTTTCCTGGAATTCAGCTTTAGGCCTCATTCACACGACTAACAGCCGCAGCAGCCTGTTCTTCTCTAAGGGAGGACGCCGCTGTAGGCTCACCCGAACTGCGCGTCCGTGCGGGTCCGGGTGTCCATACTCGTACGTAGACAGGATGGATCCTGTCTGCATCTGAGCAGGGATACCCGCACAGACGTGCAGTTCGGGTGAGTATAGGGCGGCGTCCTCCCTTAGAGAAGAACAGGCTGCTGCGTAAAAATCACACGCAGCACCTGTCCTTCCCGGGAGTGGCCCGATACGGCCGTGCATGCCACGCAGATCTGTACGGGCCGGCTGTTAGTCGTGTGAATGAGGCCTTAAAGGAGAACTATGAGGTGAGTGCTTTTCACTCACCTCATAGTTCTAGCCGACCTGTGACAATGAGACTGTCACAGGTCGGCTCAGTAGATCGGGAGGTGAGCGAACACATACCGGTGTTCGCTCACCTCTCGATCCTGTCACGGCTCTCTGCCGTGACAGGGGAGTGGCTGGATTCCCCCCTCCCCGCTCCGATCCGCCATCGCCGACTGGCGGAACGGACGGGGGAGGGGGCGGGTACAGCTGGCTCTGCCTCTAGATAGGCAGAGCCAGCTGTCAGTCACGCAGCTGGGCGGATCCCGGCACAATTGTTGGGATCCGCTTCAGCTGCGGCGTCTCAGTATACCGCAAGCTACAGCTCGCGGTATACTGAGCCTAGGGTGACGGGAGGACGCTAGTTTGTGTCCTCCCGTTACCCTAAGGAGAACTATGTGGAAAAGCCTTAACCCCCATAGTTCTCCTTTAAGCAGCCAGTGTTCACCTTGACCACAAAATGACTGGTATACCTGAGTATGGGGTAACACTTATCAATACTCTTGCTCCTCTATAATGCAGTTCATGGTATTTAAGCAGCCAATCACCAGTCCCGAGTGCTGTCACGTGATGACGGGCAGGAGTAAGCATAGCCCTTTGTAAGTTCTGCCTTGCTCAGCAATTAGTGGAGCCAGAGACAGCCAAGAAACTGGCATTTTTCAGAAGCAATGGCAGCCTGTGTATTCCTCTCATGACACATTCCCTTTAAATATATGACTGAAGATCCTCTTTAAATATTTGGATGGATCGTGATTGGCAATAGATAACATTGCAACGTAACCCGGAAACTTCGAGTTCTAACCGCCAGGTTTTTATGATGCCATTAGCCACGCTCCCTCCTCCGGTGAAGGGCACCACCGGCCACGGAGCGAGTTGCCATTCGGCGGCTCGATCTTTGAACTTGGCATCGGAGCAGACAGCAGAAATGACTATCAAGAACTGTAATGGTCTCTGTAGGGAAGGAATGATGGATGGCTGTGTTCTTCCTCCAGAGCCGCCCACCAGCCTCTTTTTTTATTGTTAATTAAACTATTAGCGCTCGCTTCTGAGCTCCACAAATTTGGAGCAGATGGTGGCCATGGAGGAGAATGAGACGTCTAGAGGAGCGCATCCCGGTGCTAGACCTCATTTACCCCACCCGGTTCTGTTGACGTGCCGTCATGGAACATCTTGTACCGGTTTACACAAAGTAGCTCTGATCACGGGAAAACAAATCTACTTCTGAGCTGCACCAACCTTACAGTTCTAGACCGATGTAACCATGAGGGTGCTTAAAGAGGTCACCTTGGATGGCACCATGCTGGATCAGAATCAAATAAAAGTCACCAGCACTGCAGTAGATACTGTTTTTTACTGTGGGCACATAGGGGGTCTAATTATAAAATAATTTACAGGGACCTTCATCCTAAAGATATTTGTCAGTGTTCGTTTCAGGTGAATAATGCCAAAATCAAAGGTTCTTCATCTAGTTTTCTCCCAGTTTGAATGTATTGTGGTGTAATACTACATTACGGCCACTAGATGGTGCTGAGGAGCATAGGGGAGAAGTATGTATTTCTATTCTGGCCACCAGGTGGAGCTGAGGAGCATAGGGGATAAGAATTTATTTCTATTACGGCCACTAGGTGGAGCTGAGGAGCATAGGGGATAAGTATTTATTTCTATTGTGGCCACTAGGTGGAGCTGAGGAGTATAGGGGATAAGAATGTATTTCTATTACGACCACTAGGTGGAGCTGAGGAGCATAGGGGATAAGAATTTATTTCTATTACGGCCACTAGGTGGAGCTGAGGAGCATAGGGGATAAGTATTTATTTCTATTATGGCCACTAGGTGGAGCTGAGGAGCATAGGGGATAAGTACTTATTTCTATTATGGCCAGTAGGTGGCGCTGAGGAGCATAGGGGAGAAGTATGTATTTCTATTGTGGCCACTAGGTGGAGCTGAGGAGCATAGGGGATAAGAATTTATTTCTATTACGGCCACTAGGTGGAGCTGAGGAGCATAGGGGATAAGTATTTATTTCTATTACGGCCACTAGGTGGAGCTGAGGAGCATAGGGGATAAGTATGTATTTCTATTATGGCCACTAGGTGGAGCTGAGGAGCATAGGGGATAAGTATTTATTTTTATTACGGCCACTAGGTGGAGCTGAGGAGCATAGGGTATAAGTACTTATTTCTATTATGGCCAGTAGGTGGCGCTGAGGAGCATAGGGGAGAAGTATGTATTTCTATTATGGCCACTAGGTGGAGCTGAGGAGCATAGGGGATAAGTACTTATTTCTATTATGGCCAGTAGGTGGCGCTGAGGAGCATAGGGGAGAAGTATGTATTTCTATTGTGGCCACTAGGTGGAGCTGAGGAGCATAGGGGATAAGAATGTATTTCTATTACGGCCACTAGGTGGAGCTGAGGAGCATAGGGGATAAGTATTTATTTCTATTATGGCCACTAGATGGAGCTGAGGAGCATAGGGGATAAGTATTTATTTCTATTATGGCCACTAGGTGGAGCTGAGGAGCATAGGGGATAAGTATTTATTTCTATTACGGCCACTAGATGGTGCTGAGGAGCATAGGGGATAAGTATTTATTTCTATTATGGCCACTAGGTGGAGCTGAGGAGCATAGGGGATAAGAATTTATTTCTATTACGGCTACTAGGTGGAGCTAAGGAGCATAGGGAAGAAGTATGTATTTCCTATGATCCTCACCTTCATCTAGCGAAGGACATCCCTATAATGTCACATGGGTTAGTATTCCAATGTATCAGGGCTGGACAGTCACTATTTTGCCTTGAGGGCTTGTTCACACCATATGCAGTGCATCCTAGCACAGTTAGCTGCTGCAACGCACTGCATCGCATAGTAAACTCCCCCATGCGTTCTGGGGTAGGAGGGGGGCGTGGCAGTGCATTGAAGTCAATGGCAGCACAGCCACGGCCCCGACCCACAAGGATGATGATCCATTAGAAAAGGTAGGCAACCTTGACACTACAGCTGTGGTGAACCTGCTGATCCTGGCATGAAGGAGGCACTGGTGATCCTGGCATGAAGGAGGCCCTGGCGATCCTGGCATGAAGGAGGCCCTGGCGATCCTGGCATGAAGGAGGCCCTGGCGATCCTGGCATGAAGGAGGCCCTGGCGATCCTGGCATGAAGGAGGCCCTGGCGATCCTGGCATGAAGGAGGCCCTGGCGATCCTGGCATGAAGGAGGCCCTGGCGATCCTGGCATGAAGGAGGCCCTGGCGATCCTGGCATGAAGGAGGCCCTGGCGATCCTGGCATGAAGGAGGCCCTGGCGATCCTGGCATGAAGGAGGCCCTGGCGATCCTGGCATGAAGGAGGCCCTGGCGATCCTGGCATGAAGGAGGCCCTGGCGATCCTGGCATGAAGGAGGCCCTGGCGATCCTGGCATGAAGGAGGCCCTGGCGATCCTGGCATGAAGGAGGCCCTGGCGATCCTGGCATGAAGGAGGCCCTGGCGATCCTGGCATGAAGGAGGCCCTGGCGATCCTGGCATGAAGGAGGCCCTGGCGATCCTGGCATGAAGGAGGCCCTGGCGATCCTGGCATGAAGGAGGCCCTGGCGATCCTGGCATGAAGGAGGCCCTGGCGATCCTGGCATGAAGGAGGCCCTGGCGATCCTGGCATGAAGGAGGCCCTGGCGATCCTGGCATGAAGGAGGCCCTGGCGATCCTGGCATGAAGGAGGCCCTGGCGATCCTGGCATGAAGGAGGCCCTGGCGATCCTGGCATGAAGGAGGCCCTGGCGATCCTGGCATGAAGGAGGCCCTGGCGATCCTGGCATGAAGGAGGCCCTGGCGATCCTGGCATGAAGGAGGCCCTGGCGATCCTGGCATGAAGGAGGCCCTGGCGATCCTGGCATGAAGGAGGCCCTGGCGATCCTGGCATGAAGGAGGCCCTGGCGATCCTGGCATGAAGGAGGCCCTGGCGATCCTGGCATGAAGGAGGCCCTGGCGATCCTGGCATGAAGGAGGCCCTGGCGATCCTGGCATGAAGGAGGCCCTGGCGATCCTGGCATGAAGGAGGCCCTGGCGATCCTGGCATGAAGGAGGCCCTGGCGATCCTGGCATGAAGGAGGCCCTGGCGATCCTGGCATGAAGGAGGCCCTGGCGATCCTGGCATGAAGGAGGCCCTGGCGATCCTGGCATGAAGGAGGCCCTGGCGATCCTGGCATGAAGGAGGCCCTGGCGATCCTGGCATGAAGGAGGCCCTGGCGATCCTGGCATGAAGGAGGCCCTGGCGATCCTGGCATGAAGGAGGCCCTGGCGATCCTGGCATGAAGGAGGCCCTGGCGATCCTGGCATGAAGGAGGCCCTGGCGATCCTGGCATGAAGGAGGCCCTGGCGATCCTGGCATGAAGGAGGCCCTGGCGATCCTGGCATGAAGGAGGCCCTGGCGATCCTGGCATGAAGGAGGCCCTGGCGATCCTGGCATGAAGGAGGCCCTGGCGATCCTGGCATGAAGGAGGCCCTGGCGATCCTGGCATGAAGGAGGCCCTGGCGATCCTGGCATGAAGGAGGCCCTGGCGATCCTGGCATGAAGGAGGCCCTGGCGATCCTGGCATGAAGGAGGCCCTGGCGATCCTGGCATGAAGGAGGCCCTGGCGATCCTGGCATGAAGGAGGCCCTGGCGATCCTGGCATGAAGGAGGCCCTGGCGATCCTGGCATGAAGGAGGCCCTGGCGATCCTGGCATGAAGGAGGCCCTGGCGATCCTGGCATGAAGGAGGCCCTGGCGATCCTGGCATGAAGGAGGCCCTGGCGATCCTGGCATGAAGGAGGCCCTGGCGATCCTGGCATGAAGGAGGCCCTGGCGATCCTGGCATGAAGGAGGCCCTGGCGATCCTGGCATGAAGGAGGCCCTGGCGATCCTGGCATGAAGGAGGCCCTGGCGATCCTGGCATGAAGGAGGCCCTGGCGATCCTGGCATGAAGGAGGCCCTGGCGATCCTGGCATGAAGGAGGCCCTGGCGATCCTGGCATGAAGGAGGCCCTGGCGATCCTGGCATGAAGGAGGCCCTGGCGATCCTGGCATGAAGGAGGCCCTGGCGATCCTGGCATGAAGGAGGCCCTGGCGATCCTGGCATGAAGGAGGCCCTGGCGATCCTGGCATGAAGGAGGCCCTGGCGATCCTGGCATGAAGGAGGCCCTGGCGATCCTGGCATGAAGGAGGCCCTGGCGATCCTGGCATGAAGGAGGCCCTGGCGATCCTGGCATGAAGGAGGCCCTGGCGATCCTGGCATGAAGGAGGCCCTGGCGATCCTGGCATGAAGGAGGCCCTGGCGATCCTGGCATGAAGGAGGCCCTGGCGATCCTGGCATGAAGGAGGCCCTGGCGATCCTGGCATGAAGGAGGCCCTGGCGATCCTGGCATGAAGGAGGCCCTGGCGATCCTGGCATGAAGGAGGCCCTGGCGATCCTGGCATGAAGGAGGCCCTGGCGATCCTGGCATGAAGGAGGCCCTGGCGATCCTGGCATGAAGGAGGCCCTGGCGATCCTGGCATGAAGGAGGCCCTGGCGATCCTGGCATGAAGGAGGCCCTGGCGATCCTGGCATGAAGGAGGCCCTGGCGATCCTGGCATGAAGGAGGCCCTGGCGATCCTGGCATGAAGGAGGCCCTGGCGATCCTGGCATGAAGGAGGCCCTGGCGATCCTGGCATGAAGGAGGCCCTGGCGATCCTGGCATGAAGGAGGCCCTGGCGATCCTGGCATGAAGGAGGCCCTGGCGATCCTGGCATGAAGGAGGCCCTGGCGATCCTGGCATGAAGGAGGCCCTGGCGATCCTGGCATGAAGGAGGCCCTGGCGATCCTGGCATGAAGGAGGCCCTGGCGATCCTGGCATGAAGGAGGCCCTGGCGATCCTGGCATGAAGGAGGCCCTGGCGATCCTGGCATGAAGGAGGCCCTGGCGATCCTGGCATGAAGGAGGCCCTGGCGATCCTGGCATGAAGGAGGCCCTGGCGATCCTGGCATGAAGGAGGCCCTGGCGATCCTGGCATGAAGGAGGCCCTGGCGATCCTGGCATGAAGGAGGCCCTGGCGATCCTGGCATGAAGGAGGCCCTGGCGATCCTGGCATGAAGGAGGCCCTGGCGATCCTGGCATGAAGGAGGCCCTGGCGATCCTGGCATGAAGGAGGCCCTGGCGATCCTGGCATGAAGGAGGCCCTGGCGATCCTGGCATGAAGGAGGCCCTGGCGATCCTGGCATGAAGGAGGCCCTGGCGATCCTGGCATGAAGGAGGCCCTGGCGATCCTGGCATGAAGGAGGCCCTGGCGATCCTGGCATGAAGGAGGCCCTGGCGATCCTGGCATGAAGGAGGCCCTGGCGATCCTGGCATGAAGGAGGCCCTGGCGATCCTGGCATGAAGGAGGCCCTGGCGATCCTGGCATGAAGGAGGCCCTGGCGATCCTGGCATGAAGGAGGCCCTGGCGATCCTGGCATGAAGGAGGCCCTGGCGATCCTGGCATGAAGGAGGCCCTGGCGATCCTGGCATGAAGGAGGCCCTGGCGATCCTGGCATGAAGGAGGCCCTGGCGATCCTGGCATGAAGGAGGCCCTGGCGATCCTGGCATGAAGGAGGCCCTGGCGATCCTGGCATGAAGGAGGCCCTGGCGATCCTGGCATGAAGGAGGCCCTGGCGATCCTGGCATGAAGGAGGCCCTGGCGATCCTGGCATGAAGGAGGCCCTGGCGATCCTGGCATGAAGGAGGCCCTGGCGATCCTGGCATGAAGGAGGCCCTGGCGATCCTGGCATGAAGGAGGCCCTGGCGATCCTGGCATGAAGGAGGCCCTGGCGATCCTGGCATGAAGGAGGCCCTGGCGATCCTGGCATGAAGGAGGCCCTGGCGATCCTGGCATGAAGGAGGCCCTGGCGATCCTGGCATGAAGGAGGCCCTGGCGATCCTGGCATGAAGGAGGCCCTGGCGATCCTGGCATGAAGGAGGCCCTGGCGATCCTGGCATGAAGGAGGCCCTGGCGATCCTGGCATGAAGGAGGCCCTGGCGATCCTGGCATGAAGGAGGCCCTGGCGATCCTGGCATGAAGGAGGCCCTGGCGATCCTGGCATGAAGGAGGCCCTGGCGATCCTGGCATGAAGGAGGCCCTGGCGATCCTGGCATGAAGGAGGCCCTGGCGATCCTGGCATGAAGGAGGCCCTGGCGATCCTGGCATGAAGGAGGCCCTGGCGATCCTGGCATGAAGGAGGCCCTGGCGATCCTGGCATGAAGGAGGCCCTGGCGATCCTGGCATGAAGGAGGCCCTGGCGATCCTGGCATGAAGGAGGCCCTGGCGATCCTGGCATGAAGGAGGCCCTGGCGATCCTGGCATGAAGGAGGCCCTGGCGATCCTGGCATGAAGGAGGCCCTGGCGATCCTGGCATGAAGGAGGCCCTGGCGATCCTGGCATGAAGGAGGCCCTGGCGATCCTGGCATGAAGGAGGCCCTGGCGATCCTGGCATGAAGGAGGCCCTGGCGATCCTGGCATGAAGGAGGCCCTGGCGATCCTGGCATGAAGGAGGCCCTGGCGATCCTGGCATGAAGGAGGCCCTGGCGATCCTGGCATGAAGGAGGCCCTGGCGATCCTGGCATGAAGGAGGCCCTGGCGATCCTGGCATGAAGGGGGCACTCGTGATCCTGGCATGAAGGGCGCACTGGTGATCATGCCATTAAAGAGGCACTGGTGATCCTGGCATGAAGGGGGCACTGGTGATCATGCCATTAAAGAGGCACTGGTGATCCTGCCATGAAGGAGGCACTGGTGATCAAGTTTGGCAAACATGCCAGTTTGCCGAACTAGAATGCGTGGCACATCAGTGTCTGCGTTGCGGTCCAGTGCGATCAGAAAAAATGCTGCCTGCACTATTTTTTCTGATTGCACCGGACCCGAACGCAGGCATTGCTATGGCTGCATTCTAAAGCGGGCAATTGCACTGCGGGCGGGGGGCATGGCTGCAGTGCTGTTGACTTCAATGCATTGCCATGCCCCCTACCCGCCCCAGAACGCAGGGGGAGTTTGCTATGCAATACAGAGCGTTCCAGCAGCTAACCATGCAGGAACGCACTGTATAGGGTGTGAACAAGCCCTCAGCCTCCATTTTCAAAGTCTTTTTTGGTCTAAATATAACTGTGCAGGCATATTTAGAGTTAGACCCAGTGCCCTCAGTAATCAGCACTTGTGTTGAGGGGTGTGTACTGACGTGCTGCCCAGCTTCCTGATAGAGGAAGTATCGGGCTAGGCATCTGAGCATTTGGGCGAGTACGAGTACTCACCCAAATACTCGGCATCGGCACCAACACTAGAATTGATATCGGTGCATCCCTAGTATTAACAAGTAAAACAATCAGTTACACATGATGCGAAGGATGCATGTGAGGGATGCATGCGAGGGATGCAGGGCTAGAACGAAGGTGTAAAACTTGGTAAGTCAGCGTTTCTCAGTCCGGGGCAGCGATAACCTCCGAGAGCTCGATGTCTGCCGGTTGCAGAATTACTCTCAGACACACATCAGAAAGGACGGGCGTTACCTCATTATTTCCTTGTCGCATAAAGTGGCTCGCCGCCGTCTGCCGTACACGTGGTGATGTTATTCTGCCACTGTCTCTGCCCATAAATCAGTCTCCGCGACATAATAAAGTGCCGAGCGGCGGAATGTTAAAGGAACGCGACATTCTAATTTCATTTATTGAACCGGATTCAATTTCCATGAAGTCTATTCAATTAGCCCCAGAGGAGCCGCGCATAGGAACCGAGAGGGGGCGGGGCAGACGCAAGGAGAGGCCGGGGGACGTTTATTAACCTTTTCTCTGCCGCCGGCGCTGGTGATGAATGGCGGGTTCACGCCGCGGTTGGCCTCCCCGATGAGGTTTAATTATGGGATTGTCCCGTTTTTCCTATGGCAGGGCCTCAGCACCGTGTCATTGTTTGGCAGCGATCATTGAAAGTATCTAAAGTATAGAGTAGGAGGGTAACCCCCTCCCCTCCAGATGTTGTGGGACTACAAGTCCCATGAGGCATTGCAAGACTGACAGCCACAGGCAGGACTTGCTATAGAATATTGAAGAGTTGGAACCTCTGTTGGATTTTTTTTTATCATCCCCAGCCATGGCAGGATCACCAGTGTCCCCTTCATGGTAGGATCAACAGTGTCCCCTTCATGGCAGGATCACCAGTGCCCTTTTCATGGCAGGATCACCAGTGCCCCCTTCATGGCAGGATCACCAGTGCCCTCTTCATGGCAGGATCACCATTTCCTCCTTCATGGCAGGATCACCAGTGCCTCTTTAGTGGCAGGAGCTGTGTGGCAGAGCTGTGTAAATCTCAGGACTGGGAGGACAGATAACCCGGCTCCCATACATGTATTTCACCGGCGTATTGAGCTGATTTCCTGGCGTTCATCTTTCAAGCAGCGAATACTAATTCCATTTGTTAGTGAACAAGATCAGCACACAATCGCATTCAGTCGTTCGGCCGCCACGTCTCCGCGCGCCTTTCAAAACGTGTTTATTGTTTTTTTTCTGGGTATTGTTTTTGTCTCGGCAGATATGCATTAATAACGGCGCCTCGATAATACGGCGGGTGAGTCATGCTGAATTCCCCGCTCCGCCTTTTATAAATCTGAAGTATGAATTCCCCGCGTCGCTCCGTGGAACGCGTTCAGCCGCGGCGTTGCCCTTAATGCCTTTTCACTAATAGCATTTTCCCTGCTCTGCTCTTCACGTTAATACGCCGTCATCGCAGCAGTTTGAAGGAGACTTTCATAAACAGTTCGGGATTAATTGCGATTAAAAACGCCTTTGAAAGGAACTTGAGTGCGCGGCGTCACTCGAGGGTTGGCTTTTGTTTCCGCACCAGCTGCAGATTTCACTCGCTCCCGGCTGAGCCGTCTCTGGAAACAGGTGGGAGGAGTCTCTGCGAGAGGTCGGGATCTTTTCTTTCCCTCTTTTTGGGTTTCTTTGTATCGGATGAGAAGGAAGAGACCCGTGATCAGGAAATTAACCTTTAGAAGAGAATTGCTACATTGTAGACGTCATTCAGGGTGACGCCCCGCTGTGACGACATCGCGCATGTGCGGTCATCTTATTGATACTCGCCGGCGGCTATCATGGTGATGGACGCCGGCAGAGAGAGGAGGGGACGGTCAGCCGGTGGGATGAGCAGGGGCGTATCTGCCGCGAGGCAAACAAGGCGTTTGCCTGGAGCGGCAGATTCCCTGAGAGCGGCGTTGCTGTGGCTCTCTCCCCTTGATAAATGTTATTTATCAGGGGAAGTGAACCGGAGGCTATAGGCTATAGTAGCGCCGGGGACGAGGACGGCGTGCTGCGGTGGTGTCCAGAAGGCGGCGCTTTGTCGGCGTTGCTGTTTTGCCTAGGGCAGCAGCATTTGTATATACACAGCTAGGGATGAGGTATGCCGCCGGGTCCCCTCCTCTCTCCTGACACTGTCTGACTCTCGTTCTTGACTGAGTGCCGGACACTTCAAAGGGGGTGACACCAATATGACTCGGTATCGGCAGCGATACTGATACTGGTATCGGTGCATCCCTAGCTAATACGGTACTGCCCGATGGTGGAAGAATACACATGTCCTCCTCCACCCCACTTTATACTATTACTAGGAAGCTGCTTTTTACACATGGGGGGGGGGTTGCTAAATATTGGGACACAATCCATGAACCCATTGTACCCCTATGTAGATGAGGTGGGTGGCGTGGCAACCGTCTCTATGGACACCAGCACTCCAAATGCAAATCAAATGCGTCTGTTTATTGACATAGATGCAGCAAATCACATTCAGTGCAACGTTTCGGGGTCACGCAGGATCCCCTTCCTCAAGCAGGACCCTAACCCTAAATATTTGGGGACACTCCTAATCGCTCTGGTACTGGACAGAAGGCCTTCTGCACCAAACTGTCATATTTATCGAAATAGCCGTCATCCCTTTAGTAGTATTGTCCCGCATGTTTTTTTTATGTCACCATACAGTAGAAGCTTACATCAGCCATTCCAGGTTGCGGTATATGACTGATGGATGGCGGAGGATGTGACCCCTATGGGAGACGAGATCATGTGACTTCATATTGTTAACGATATAGATTATTAATATAGATTTTTTAATATCTCGTAGCCATTAAAAATGTATTACCTTCTTTTTGGGTACCGCTAACGCCCCATTTCCTTATGTGAACCCCGTTCTCTTTATAAATGTCCATCCGGGATGTGGGTACCTGTATCAGTATATATTTAAAGGGACACTACCCCTTTCTTTTTTGCCCCCAGCCCGCAGATAGCAGATACCTGGCCGGCACTGATCTGTAACTGTTAGTACGAGTACAGAGCCGCCGCCTCATATTGGCTACAACTGGCATTTCTTTTTTTTCCCTCATTCTGAGTTAATTCATCAGACGGCTCCGCGGGAACTATAAGGATATCATCTCCACATTCCCCCTCCAGACAGAATCAGGACATCTGATCATTAATTAACCAGCAGGTTTGCGTGAAGTTGAATCCGTTTTCTTTACATAACATTTATTCATGCGGATTTGACATCCACGCCGGAGCTCTGCTTTGAACCGTTCGCTTCCCTACTCATGCATGTCAGGGGGGGTATTATTAACAGAGACGGTCTGGCTTTCCAGGGTTCTCATATCAGGTCTGCAGAGATATAAAAATGAACCCCATTCCGGGTGAAATGGAAGCAGCGGGCTCTCTGCAGCGGCCTGACATGCCCCCTTCCTAATGAGTCACAGTTGGAGCTCTCCAATCAGCTGAGAGCGTGGGTTTTTTGGCTGAACTACTGATGTGACTCAGCAGGGGGCATCACCTTAAGGGGACACTGGCCACCAGGAGAAGGGGGACACTCACTCCTGACCATCAGGATAAGGGCGACACTCACCACTGACCACCAGGAGAAGGGGGACATTTCCCACTGGCCACCAGGAGAAGGGGGACACTCACTCCTAACCACCAGGAGAAGGGGGACACTCACCACTGACCACCAGGAAAAGGGGACACTCACCACTGACCACCAGGAGAAGGGGACACTCACCACTGACCACCAGGAGAAGGGGGACACTCACCACTGACTACCAGGAGAAGGGGGACACTCACTCCGGACCACCAGGAGAAGGGGGACACTCACCACTGACTTCCAGGAGAAGTATGACACTCACTCCGGACCACCAGGAGAAGGGGGACACTCACCACTGACTTCCAGGATAAGAGGGACACTCACCACTGAAAACCAGAATAAGGGGACACTCACCACTGACCACCAGGATAAGGGGACACTCACTACTGACCACCAGGATAAGGGGACACTCACCACTGACCACAAGAAAAAGGGTACACTCACTACTGACCACCAGGATAAGGGTACACTCGCCAATGACCATCATCAGGCTGGAGTGGCACTAACCACCAACAAAGTAGGTCACCAATAATCAAAGCAACCATCAATTACACTGACCACCAATGTGCTGTTCATTACATAGTCCTAAACCACTGTAAGCTGTGCTGTATGGTACATACTCCTGACCGTTGTACTCTGTAAGCTGTGCAGTACTCCTGATATATACTGTATATACACACAGACACTATATATATATATATATA
>NW_017306381.1:473033-520435 GCF_000935625.1 Nanorana parkeri | reverse complement strand
GGGTGTAACATTGCTCAGGAACAATGTACCATGAAGGAGGGAATGTGTGTCGGGGAAGACATTGGATAGGAGCTCCTCTCCCGGCAGTGTAATGCACATTTGTTGTCTTTGCTGGGAGACAAGTCTACAGAGGGCTACAAATGTACTTGGTTGCTGCAGTGAAGCGAGACTGAATGAGGGAAGCGGGAGTTGGAATAGGAAAGACAAATGCTTTCATGCATGAGCAGCTAAATGTGTTTCTCCCTTTACTGGCAGCTGGCTGGAGGCTTCCCATATACCGCCGCTCCGAACAGCCACGCAATGTCATTTGTTCGCCGCGTCCGTGTGCTGTACACTTTTATGCCGTGAGCCAAACTTTATTTTATCCATGAGATAAAGTGTCACGGTTCTGTGCTCCATTACCAGTCCATGAAGCCAGACACATACACTAGGTCTGTGACTCCCTGTGCCGGTGTCAGCAGAGTGTCTTGTGTACGGGTGCCCGCTGGCTGGACACCCGTACACAAGACGCCAAACCCGGACTGTCCGGTTGAAAACCGGACGGGTGGCAACCCTACCCACGGCCCAAGTCCACCAGAAAATGAACTTCGCCCTTCAACATGAGCACTAGACATGTGCCATTCGTTTCGTTCCAAATCAAAATTCGGACGAATTTTCCAAAATTTGAACATTCGGACGCATCCGGGTTTTCAAATCCGAATCCGAATTTCCATTTCCGAATTTTGGATCCTGTCCGAATTTCATTCAAAGACAAAACTGAATGGGACATGTGACTTTTCTGGCCAATCAGATGTGTTTTTCGGTTTAATGCATCCGAATGGGTCTGAACAGGAATTTTCATTACGGCAACATGGGAGCCATATACAGTATATACGTATAATACTAAAGCTGAAGCTCCCAGACCCAAATGGCTTTCGGGATCCGAAATCCTGCATTGCATTGGGGAGCTCCTGAATGCCATTCGGGTCTGGGAGCCTCAGCTTTAGTAATACACTGAGTGGCCAGATTATTATGACCACCCCATCAGTACTTCGTTGGGCCATGAGATGACTCCACGAGATGGTGAAAGGTGATGCGAGGAATCTGACACGGCACTGTTGCCCTTCTGTTGTCTTGTGCCAGTCTTGCCACTCTCCGTTCTGCCCTAACATTGACTAGTCGCTGACGGCCACAATTCGCACGTTCAGACCCAGATTTTCGGCTGACAGTCCGGTCTTTAAACACTTTAACAATGAGCCCCTCTTAAACATTTAAAGAATTCTGCTGTTTTGCTGATACTCGCTCCATGGCTCCGAGCACCAACAATCATCCCACGTTCAAAGGCTGTTACATCGCGTTGTTTCCCCGTATCTTCAGAAAACAATCACTTCTACTCTCGTGGTAAACAACCTGCCTCCCTATTTATAATGGTCTGGCCCTCTAGCAACTTCAGCGCGAAATTATAGCTAATTTGCCTACAAACGTCAGGTGGTCATAATAATCTGGCCACTCAGTGTATATGTATATGGCTCCCAGACCCGAATAGCATTCCGGAGCTCCCCAATGCAATGCAGAAATGAACATTTGTAATGGCGGAACCACTGTATGAATGGTCAGCAGTATGGCAGCGATGCGAAAGTCACACGAATCCAGAGAAATGTCACTTTAGAAGGCTCATAATACATTTCCCATCAGAGACATCTTCAGTAGTGCGGTGTTTGTGCATTGCAGAGCAGAGAGTGATATGATTGTTGTCATATGCAGAGACACGCAGCATGTGACCGGCGCTCTGAGTGACAGTCCACCAGCCAATCAGAGTGAGATATAGAGAGGCGAGCTGCAGGTGACATACCAGGAGGGATGGGAACAGCAGGAAGAATATTCATATATTCAGGGAATTCTTAATGTGAGAAATAACTGGACCTAAAACCAGGGGAAAAAGTGATGTGAAATGTACAAAAAAAAATATATATATATATATCCTGAAGCCTCTTTTCAGCCACTTCCTGTCTACATACACTCCAGTGATGGCTGCATGACATTTCTCAGGGTGGGTTTTTCTTATGGTGACAACAGTGCAGCCATGACCATGTAATGTGTGTTAGAACAGCAACCAGTAGTCTCCGCTAAATGTAAGCGTCACATGGTAACAACGTTAGAGAAGAATTTGGAGGCAGGGACAGAACGTTGTCACCCCATAACAGGAAGCGCCTGAATGGAAAGATCACATCTATTATTTTAAGGCCCATTGACATGCTTGCGGTGCATTGTGTCACGTGTTAACGTGCTTTGCGTTAAGGCAAATCAATGGGCAGAAAACGCACCAAACTGTCTCAAAAATCACACGTGCTACAACATTTTAAATGTAATGCATTATGTTGCATTACTGTGTGTTGTAGCATGCTGCTGTGTGAGTTGCCTTGGGGTGCTGCTCAAAATGAATGGCACCACTTGTCTCCCCACCACTGCTGCTCTCTTTTCTTTTGCAGGGTGACTGGTCTTGTCTCCGCCCCCTCCAGAAATAAAGACTGTTCACTGCTGCTCTGTCTCCTTGTGCAGGGTGACTGGTCTTGTCTCCGCCCCTCCTGTAATAAAGACTGGTCACTGCTGATCTCTCCTTGTGCAGGGTGACTGGTCTTGTCTCCGCCCCCTCCTGTAATAAAGACCGCTCACTGCTGCTCTGTCTCCTTGTGCAGGGGGACTGGTCTTGTCTCGGCCCCTCCAGTAATAAAGACTGGTCACTGCTGATCTCTCCTTGTGCAGGGTGACTGGTCTTGTCTCCGCCCCCTCCTGTAATAAAGACCTGTCACTGCTGCTCTCTCTCCTTGTGCAGGGTGACTGGTCTTGTCTCTGCCCCCTCCTATAATAAAGACCGGTCACTGCTGCTCTGTCTCCTTGTGCCGGGTGACTGGTCTTGTCTCCGCCCCCTCCTGTAGTAGGTGCAGCCTGATGGTCCCTCCCACAGCTCTGCTCTCTGCACAGGCTATGTACAGCCCAGCCATAGCTAATTTTACAAGGTCCTATCTGGGTTTGCAATGGCACCTAGCGGTTTGCGCATACAAAGCAGATTTCTATCCTGTGTCGCTATTAAGGAATATATTTAAATAAACATTTTCATGCCCGGACTTCAGCTTTAAGCCGAATTTCTGCCTTATTTTCCTTTCACCGGGCTCTGCCACCATGCAGCCTCCTAATCCTGGATGGCGTACAAGCCCGGGAGGAAGACTGCTGTGCTAAGCAGCTGCTGTTCTATTGAGTGAAGCCGGCTTTGTAGCGGAAAGGTGGGGAACCTTTGGTATGAGAATAGACTGGAATGCTCATTGTCTGCTGAATATCGTCTCCCACGGCTCGCAGGTAAAAATAAACGGCTATTTCTGTCCCTTTTCTATTTTACTCAGCAAAGTTAAGTGCCCCTCTCCAGCCTGACTGGTTAAAGCGCTGTGCTGCCGAACAAAAGGCGCGCAGTGCAGATTCTCCGGACTGGGCTACGACCACACTGCTAATGACTTTCCTTATAAATCCTTTCTTTTCTAATAAATAAAAAAATTCAATAGACAGGAAAGCGCAAGAAAACAAATAGATTTGGCGAGACAGGCGGGGCATTGTTTTTCCAAAAGCCTGGGGCTGTCAGTCTTGCAATGCCTCATGGGACTTGTAGTTCCACAACAGCTGGAGGGACGAGGTTGCCTACCCTTGCCATATGTAAATAAACATATACAGTATGTTGAACATGATATCGGTAAGGACGCTAAGACAGTATACTGTACATAGCTGTGCACACAATTCTGTTATAGGAAATGAGTACACACGTCACTCCATTGCCGAGATTTAGGGCTAGTTCACACCAAGAGCAGTGCGTTCGGGCACGATTCGGTGCTGGAACGCCCTGGATCGCAGCATTTTTTCTGGTCTCGCTGGACCGGAACACAGGCATTGATGTACCACGTGTTCCCATGTGGTCGATTGTACTGCAGCCGGGGGGGGGGGGGGGGGGGGGGGGGGGGGGCGTGGCTGCGGTGACATTGACTTCAAGGCATCACCATGCCAATCTGACTGTTGTAACCACACCCAGCAGTGCTTTAGGGTTAGATCCAACCTTTGTGTTGGCCAGCTTGGCCTGCAAAAAAAAGGAAATATAATGGTTCTATTGGCAGGAAAACCGAGTAATAAGGTTACAGCGTGCCTTAGAGAACCAAAAATCCCCATGACAGAATACGTCATATGTGTCAGTTTTTGTTTTACCCCGGAGTTCTACTTTAATATTCTATACAACCCCGCAACCACTGCGCCCCCCGTCATAGCCGTGTACCCATCACCCAATCAGGGCTGATTCTTCCTTTCTCAGGCAGGAAACTGTTTGCTCTCCTATGTGCTTTATGCTGTTTATAAATCAAGGCTACAAACTCCTACAAGTATTACAGTGTTTGGGGGTCGAATATAACAAAAGCTCAGTAGAGCCGGCAGGATGAATGTTCCCCCCCCGGGGGAATGTAATAGGATCTCCGATTCACCGTATATCTTAAAATAAACACCGGGAGAACAAAACGCTCCAACAAAGCAACGTCTCTGGAATTAGACTTCTGCAGCCTTCACGGCACCTCGGGAAACTTTCAATTAAAGCAGACCTCCCGCTAAAGTGAAGAGGATTCCTCCCAATGTGTGCCAGTGAACAGTTGTATATGAAATTGACCCTGTCTGCTATAAAGATATCTACAAAGCCCACACTCTACCCCATACTATACCCCACACTCTACCCCATACTATACCCCACACTCTACCCCATACTATAACCCACGTTTCTACCCCACACTCTACCCCATACACTAAAGCTCAGTAGAGCCGGCAGGATGAATGTTCCCCCCCCGGGGGAATGTAATAGGATCTCCGATTCACCGTATATCTTAAAATAAACACCGGGAGAACAAAACGCTCCAACAAAGCAACGTCTCTGGAATTAGACTTCTGCAGCCTTCACGGCACCTCGGGAAACTTTCAATTAAAGCAGACCTCCCGCTAAAGTGAAGAGGATTCCTCCCAATGTGTGCCAGTGAACAGTTGTATATGAAATTGACCCTGTCTGCTATAAAGATATCTACAAAGCCCACACTCTACCCCATACTATACCCCACACTCTACCCCATACTATACCCCACACTCTACCCCATACTATACCCCACACTCTACCCCACGCTATACCCCCATACTATACCCCCCGCTATACCCCCGTTTCTACCCCACACTCTACCCCATACTCTACCCCACACTATACTCCATACTATACCCCATACTATACCCCACGCCATACCCCACACTATACCCCAGGCTATACCCAACACTGTACCCCATACTATACCCCACACCATACCCCATACTATACTATAACATAAACTCTGTATTGACTTCATATTAATATTGAAATGCAGTAATCAAAAGCAAATTAGGACAAATAGACACACGATCATTTCCTTAAAGAAGGACTCAGTGGCGTCACGCGGGGGGTGCGGCCCGCACACAGGTGACACCATTGCAGGGGTGACACCCGGCCTTGGGCGCCCCTGGAAGGACTCCAGGAATTTCAGAAACTCACTCTTGCAGTGGGGCTACCCTCGCACTGCAAGGGATTAAAGGAGAACTATGGGGTTAAGGCTTTCCCCCATAGTTCTCCTTAGGGTAACGGGAGGACACAAACTAGCATCCTCCCGTCACCCTAATCTCAGTATAACGCGAGCTCGCGGTATAAAGTGATCAACACACATGGGTGTCAGCTTCCCAGCCTGCTGCATCATATTCTATATCCATAGAAGAGCCACACTGGCACCCTAGGTTGCTTACTGCTGATTTAGATTACAGAACTCCCCCTTCTCATGTTTATTAGCTAAGTGAGAGGTGTTTTCCATAGAGAGAAGCAGGCAGGACTGCATTATGATTTCAGTGCAGCAGAGGTAGACAGCAGAACAGGATAGGAGTGTACTGGATTTCTGGCAGGATTCAGGGATTTGTTTTGCACTTATAGAAGAGATATAAATATAATCTTTAAAAGGTATATTCAGCAGAGCAGAGTGATTTATACAAGAGACGTCCAATGTGCACCCGCTGAAGGGTATGTAGGTATGTATGTATGTATGTATGAGTCTTTATGAAAGCTCATTTACACCACCGACCATGAGGTTAAATTTACAAATCTCTACCCGCCCCCCCCCCACTAGAAAAAAATGGAGCAGAGGCTTGTACAGATAGGAATGTCTTTTACCTATACATCATCAATTCTAAATCAAAATATGTGGTGCTGAAAGTTCCCTATACCGTCATAGTGTGTTGTATCTGAATGGAAGCTGATTTCAGCACCCTGGACAGAGGCACTGAGATCCACCACTGAGATACTATGACTGCACAATACACTGCACTGGACTCTCATAGGACATGTATTGTACAGTAAACTCCCCGTTATCCAGCATCCGCAGGGAATGGTAGATTCCGGATAAATGTAGTTTCTGGTTGCTTGAAAGGTACTATTAAAAACAGGTCTAACTGATGCCATACCCCACACTCTGCCCCACGCTATACCCCAGGCTCTACCCCACACTATACCCCATACTCTACCCCACACTATACCCCACACTATACCCCATACTCTACCCCACGCTATACCCCAGTTTCTACCCCACACTCTACCCCACACTATACCCCATACTCTACCCCACACTATGCCCCATATTCTACCCATACTATACCCCATACTCTACCCCATACTATACCCCATACTATACCCCACCCTATACCCCAGTTTCTACCCCAGGCTATACCCCATATTCTACCCCATACTATTCCCCACACCCTACCCCACACTATACCCCATATTCTACCCCATTCTATTCCCCATACTATACCCCACACTTTACTATAACATAAACTCTGTATTGACTTCATATTAATATTGAAATGCAATAAACAAAAGCAAATTAAGACAAATAGAAACACGATCATTTCCAGGATAATACATGACGCAGATCAGCAGAACAGTGAGTACTGGTTATATCGGATAACTGAGAGTTTAGTGTATTTTTATCAGTACAACATTTATAGATGAGACATGGTGAAAAATAATGTATTATGTATAGAAGCAATATTTGAAGTACCCAGGGCTTAGATGAGCTGTATGACATTGCTGTAGCATGTGATTATGCTTTGCTGAATAAGATAGATAGATAGATAGATAGATAGATAGATAGATAGATAGATAGATAGATAAAAGGGAGAGATAGATAACATTCTATAATGGTGGATCAGTTCATGGATACAAATGCTGGTTGGATAACAGTGCACTGTCCGCAGTGTACGCACACAGTGGTTCCAGCCTGCAGCTATGTGTGGAAATGTCATCCAGTGTTCATATGCATGGTTTTGTTCTGTACTTTCATTGCATAGAATAAGACAGGAGGTGAGCCTGTTCTGTATCTTGGACTGGGTAGGAATTTATTAGTATTGTTTTAAAGTTTAAAACCTAACAATGAAGTTCTCTTATTTTCTCCCTTTTGGTCTGTTGAATATCCCATTAAAATGCTTCGTAAAATCTCATGGAGTGAATAGCCCTTCCAGTTCTTACCCTGGCACTGCAGATCATCTATAGATAGATCATAGATTGATTTAGCACTGAAATACACTTTCACGTGGTGCTGCTTTGCTCTGAATACTGGGCCACGTAGTGGATTTGGAATGATTACAATGGGCAGACTGCAGAATACACAACACATAATCTGTCCTGTACTTAGCTAACATTCCTCGCAATCAATCATTTCATCTGAGGGTGAAGGAAGAATATTGATTAGAATATTGTACAGTGGTGACAATGAAGGACACACAATGGTACATTCAATACAGATAGAGACGCTTTCTTTTTACTGGTGATGTACAGTGAGAGATCGTTCACATGTTCACTTTTAGTGAGCTGACTATTTATGACAGCTCTGGCGGGAGGCTGTCTTAGTGCATCACACTGTTTACTTTTTTTAAAACTTTATTTGGAGCATACAAACTGTACACAGCATTCAGGTCGCTGCACAGCTAGCACAATGTTCTGCAGTATAGAACAGATTGTTGAGAAAAAGTGCAGCATGTCTATCTTTTTTTGAAATGCGCCGTATTGCATTTCACAGATGAGAGATAGATAGATAGATAGATAGATAGATAGATAGATAGATAGATAGATAGATAGATAAAAGGGAGAGATAGATAACATTCTATAATGGTGGATCAGTTCATGGATACAAATGCTGGTTGGATAACAGTGCACTGTACCCTATTTACAGACTCGTACAATCCATTCATTAAGAAGAATACGCTGGAATTTGACATGGTAGCTGAAGGCAGCCTGCAGGCACTAACCATCCCCGGGGGTGGCTGCTCCCCAAGGACAAGATCTCTCCAGATGTACGGGGAGAAATATGCTGCAGAGGCAATATTTTGTACTATGAATGATATATTTACGCCTCACTCTTCGCTCCAGGGAAAATAATGGCTTTATTTATATAGGTCTTGTTGTCTTTAAATTGTGTCCCAGTCATATTTTAATTGATTGCTTACAGTCCTATCTGGGTCACAATTTAAGCGCTTATTATCACACCCAACAAATGTGCAGCGAGTGGTAACCAGCCCCTGGGTGAGACTGAGACAAGCCTGGGGGGTGCCATCATGGAGTAGTGATTATTAATGAAACACAATGACATCATCACAGGAGAATTCACCTTTGGCTCTCAGACGGCCACTATCAATAAAAACATTTTACATTGAAGCCAATTTGGGGACCTGGGAATAACGACACCATCACAACTGCATCCTCTCTTCCAACATTACTGATAACCACATCTAAAATGATCACCAACTCTGAATATTGAGTCACTATACATTGCTCCACTACACCTCTATTGTTCTTGTAGAATGTTAGTGTAGAGGCATCCTTCTTAAAAGGAACCTGGCCTACAAGCTCAACTACTGAAGCTGTCTGCCACACCATTCCCCAGAGAGCAGAGGTCATAGTAGAAGGTTAAGCTGGTGACACACGAGTAGATTTCTGAATGAACATTCATACAAAAGATCTTTCTCTACCACCCGATAATATCATCAGACACTTGATGAACCAGATTCACTGTTAGCATTTTGTTCGTTCGAGAACATTTTTCCATCTTGCTCCTTCGAGTTTTTTCGTCACTATGGTCAAAATTGATGGTTGATTTGACTCCATCAACCAATAGAAAGTCGAACAAAACCTCTTTTGTATCAAAGTTCTTTCAAAAATCTAAGCAGTGTATGGCCAGCTTTAGTGTAAAAGTAGCTTTCTTATAAAGGAAATTGGCCTAGAAGCTTAACTACTGAAGCTGTCTGCCACACCAATACCCAGAAAGCAGAGGATATTGTAGAATGTTAATGTAGAAGCACCTTTCTTATAAGTTAACTGGCCTAAAAGCTTAACTACTGAAGCTGTCTGTCACACCATTAGCCTGAGAGCAGAGGGTATTGTAGAAGATTAGTGTAGAAGCACCCTGCTTTCTTATAGGAAAATTGGCCTCTAAGCTGAACCGCTGAAGCTGTCTGCTGCACCAGGTTATTGTTGAAGATTAGCGTAGAAGTACCCCACTACCTTATAGGAAAATCAGCCTCCAAGCTGAACTACTGAAGCTGTCAGCTGCACTAATAGCAAAGGTTAAAAAACACAAGCAAAAAACACAAGCAAGCAAGGGAGGATACTGAGGGACGAGAAGCCATAGGCTCCTTCTGCCGTCAATCAATCTGTTAGGATGAGAGGAGAGGCGTGGCCTGCCGCATGTTGTGTGTGCCTATGGACGCACACAGCTACTTGCGGGCAGGCCCGGATTTCCCCCAAGGCCACCGAGGCCGGGCCTCGGGGCGCAGGGCGGCAGCGGTGTCCTTGTGGGGAAGTTGCGGGCGCCGGCGCCCGCAATGAGGAAGCCGATTGTTCGTTTACATGTCATCTCGGCGCTGTAGCCGAGATGACATGTAAAAAGTCTGCAGCCGGCCGGTCCGTCCCCTCCTCCCCCCTCCTGCACTTACCTCTCTCCTCTGCTTCCGTCCTCCGTCGCCGAGTCTCTCCTCACTGCAGGTAGCAGAGCGGCATGGTTAAAAGTAACCCTGCCGCTCCGTGTAGACAGTGAGAGGGGAGAGCTGTGCTGTTCCTCTCTCACCTGTCACAGGAGTTCCAGCACAGTGCTGTGTTAGAACTCTTGTATTGGAGGTGACAGGGTCAATAAGGAGAACCTGTCTACTCCAATTGCTATCACACAGGGGCTTGTCATCTCCTGTGTGATAGCAATAAAGTTAGGTAAAAAAAAAATGACATTGATTTAAAAAATGTTTTAAATAAATAAAAATGAAATAATGAAATTAAAAAAAATGAAATAATGAAATAAAAAAATAAAAAGGTGATTAAAAAGTAAAAAATAATAAGAAACTAATTATTAAAAAATAAGAAAATAATTATAAAAAATAAACAATAATAAGATAAAAAAAGTGGTTTTTGGTTTTTACATATAATACCCAGGATTGTGGATGTGAGAATTCTCATCTGCAGTAAACAGAGAAATATATAGGTCAGAGAAATATTACAGCGGGTGAAATGGGGATATTACAGCTGACACACAGATGAACAGTTACTACGTTATGAGGAGAGGAAGCATTTCATCTTCCCTTCAGCAGGCCATCAACCTTGTCAATCTGTGTTCTGCACTCCATCAGAGAGCTGCCCGGGGAAGCACGCTAATGGGCCCAGCAGCTGTTGGCCGGGGATCAATAATTCTGATACATGGAACATTTGCGGTATGCTGGTCAGCACCGAGTGCTAGCCTTACCGCCGCAGTACTGTTCATCCTGCAGACTTCAAAGGAACGAACGCTGACAGAGTTCACTGTTTGTTACTTAATGTTGTCAAAAACAAAAAAAGATTCCATTTAGATTACAGAACCAATTTAGAAACCATCTAGGGAGCGAACGGCTGGGGGGAAAGTCAAAGGAGTAGCCAAGGCTGGCCATGTGGGGGGGGAGGCAAGAAAAGTCAGCAACACTGTAAGACAGAACATCTCCTGCTCAGTTTCCACTATGTAAAGGTCCCCACACACCTTGCGATAATCGTACGATAATCGTGGGAAATCCCGCGATCGTACGATTATCGTAAGGTGTGGGGAAGCCGTGCGACCTCTACTACTGTAAGGTCGTATGACTTTTAACTTACGAACATGTTCGAAAACCCGCCGAGCATCGTACGATGTTTGGCGGGTGTGTAGCATGTTCGTACGATAAAAGCAGGACGTGCTGGTGTGCGCAAGCGCACACTGCCCGTTCGGCATTGCGGTCATCGGAAGCCTGCCCCTCAGGGGGGAGTGGCTTGCGATCATCGCAAGTACGATCTGCCTGTCCAAGATGGGCAGATCGTACGTTTTTTTAAGTACCTTACAACCATGGCAAGACAAAAGTCTTGCCATGGTTGTAAGGTGTGTGCCCAGCCTAAGACTATAACGTGTCAAGTCATCCCGATCTGTCACTTAGCAGGCACCTGCATTTGCTCTAAATTGAACCTGTCAGACTTTTTTTTAAATGTTAAAACAGACAATATCATGGTGGTTGACCGTCCATGCAGGATCATTTAGATATCAGAAATGAGCAGAATAATCACATGACTAAGGTGGTCTGCAGAATTTAGAGACGTGTCTGTAATTGTTATCAAGTTCTTGAATTGGCTCTCATTAAAACCAACTGATGATAACTCTCCTGGGATGTTATTACGTGCTTCAAACACTGTCCAACTGAGAAGAAATTCTAAGGATAGCTCTGGACAGAGCTTCATTAGTGTTCAAAGACTGTAACTTACAGCTTTATCCAGATCATTTCCCTGCAACCTTAAAATATCGGAGGCGAGAGGTGAAAAGAAACCAACACGTGACATTTTCTATATTTGCTACAAGTACAGCTCGTTTTAATTGTTCCACGTAATGGTTCTATACTTTTTGCCACCAATATGCTAAATGGCTTGAATATCTTGACCAACTGGGCCTTCTTCAAACCAGAGCTCCCAATACCCACCATTATCCCTATTTGATATTTGCAGTCCGCTCAGAACAGTGATGTAGACCGTTATTCAGAACAAATGACTGATTCACCATGTCGGCTAATCCCCCTCTCCTCCTATCATACACAAAGCACCTAGGGCTCACGCTGACCACTATTACTCTGCTCTGGTCTTTGCAGTTCTCTCAGAAGGGCAGATCTAGACCGTCTAATAAGAAATGACTGACCCACCATGTAAGCTAATCCCCCTCTCTTCCTATTATACACAGAGCACCAAAGGCTCAAACCGACCACTATTATCCCATTTGGTCTTTGCAGTGCTCTCAGAAGGGCAGATCTAGAGCACATGTAAGAAGAAATGACTTATCCACCATGTGAGTCAATCCCTCTCTCTCTTCCTATCATGCATAAAGCACCTATGGCCCATATTGACCACCATTATCCTCATCTGATTTCTGCAGTTCTCTTAGAAGGGCAGATCTAGAACACATCTTAAACTGGCCAAATACTTATAGATTATCTGCAGAGTTTCTGTGGTCAGATGGAAAAAGCGCAACAGATTCCTCCATCTACGCTTAGCTGTGTGGATGGTGGAATTTCTCACTGGGTCAAGCTTCAATATCTTGCTAGTTGGCTCCACTGGCTCTCAAAATACCTGAACAATGCCTGCATCCAATCAGATTGTTCAGGTATTTTGACAGCCAGGAGGGGTGACTAGCAAGATGAAGCTTGGCCCAGTGGCACATTCCTCCATCCACACAGTTTAGCATGGATGGAGGAATCTGTTTCACTTTTTCCATCTGATCATAGAAAAGCTGCAGATAATCTATAAGTGTATAGCCAGCTTAAGAAGAAATGACTGACCCTCCTCATGCAAGTTACTATCCTTCTCTTCCTATCATGCATAGAGCACCTAGGGCTCCTACTGATCACTGTTATCTAGATCTAGAGCACATCTAAGAAATGACTTATCCACCATGTGAGTCCATCCCTCTTTCTCGTCCTAAGGTTCACACTGACCACTGTTATCCCCATCTGTTTTTTGCAGTTCTCTCAGAAAGGCATATCTAGAACACATCTAAGAAGAAATTACTGAGGTAACCCCCCTCTTTTCCTATTATACACAGAGCACCTAGGGCTGATACCAGCCATCATTATGCCCACCTGGTCTTGGCAGTTCTGTCACATTGGGAGACCTTGAGCGCCTCTCAGAAGATATCTGTGTGAGCAAATCCACTTCTCTTCCAATCATACACACACAGCTGTCAGGATCAGTGTCTGAACAATGCTATAGGTTCCCTTTTCAGGACTTTGCTTCAAACCCATTCCAGCCTGGTTATCATTCCCTATTACTTGTCTTATATTTATATTCTTCTATCACAAGGTCACAATGCAGACATTTTTTGACATGTGCACTATATGTGTAAGAACCTTTCTTTTTATTTCTCCAGCAAAGGATATGTGCATTGGAGTTTAAACTGTCTACATCTGCGGTAGGCAACATTGGCACTCCAGCTGTTCTGAAACTACAAGACCCAACATGCCTGTGCCTCTGGGAGTCATGCTCATGGCTGTCAGAGTCTTGCAATGCCTTATGGGAATTCTAGTTGCTCAACAGCTGGAGTGCCAAAGTTGCCTACCCCTGGTCTACATTAATAGGAACAGTTACATCTGGGCAATATTATAGACTGCAGTTCTTGATACTTTGTGCATATTAGGAGTACTCATGGAGATCTGCATTTAGAATCTCCTTGCTGCTGCCATGGATAACAGACCCGCAGTGGGTTGCTGTTGAAATCGAATGCGGTAATATGATGGCCAGGAGGGAGCCTTTGTGATACTCTCCTGTGCCTCCTGTGTATACTCTAACCAGTGCCTCCTTTGCCAGGGTCCATCAGGTGCAGTATGTCATAGGCTGGTTATGGAAGTTGAGGGTAAGTTATGTCTACGTATGTTGATTGCACATATCAGATTGTGTTACTTAACTTTTAACCAAAAGGGTGGCTCCGGTGGGCTCCATTGGACCCTGCAAGCCAAGGAGCCACAATGGAAAGTCCAGACTGGGAGTGAGAAACAGTGGGGACAGAATGAAATACCAAGCAGAAGATGCTGATGACTATGTAGTCCTACCTTCGACATCTAATATATGAAAACATCGGCTCATTATCACTTTAAGAAAGGAGGTGGATTGCTCTCGTTACATGCGAGTGACTTTTCTATGTAAGCATTCCAGGAAAAACATATTAGGGAATATCAATATGATCAGCTGTAGAATTCACTATCTTACTTGATGTGCCCAAAACCGCACAGCTACAAAGACCTGTGCTCATTGGGTAGCCCCGTATAAGTGATTTAAGAGGCATAAATAATCGACAGTCAGCTCTGGATGACACTGAAAAATGAAAAGCGACTGAATACCGTAGACTAATGCACTTCGCACATTCGTCTCTGCCTTACAGAATAAACCTGAATGAGTAATGAATGACATTAAACCAAGGGGGTCACAGTAAAGGAATATTTAGGCAAAGTAGACAGGATCAGGACTTGGTGACAGAAAATCATTATCATCTTCTTCTAGCAGTGCAATGACAGAGGAAATTTTCCTCACACCTGCATTCCAATTACCTTTATGTGACCTCCGCCGCGTCAGCCGGAGCCAAAACCTGTTTCCTCAGACAAAATATTCCACGGCTCCGGCGATGCATCTAATGTCTCCCTGACACAAGTATAAAGATGTGCTGATGGTGCATTCTATTTGCAGAACACGGTTTTTACTGTGGCGGACAATACATTTATACCAGGGCACGGATGTATAAAGAATACACAGTTAGGTATCTTGTGTTACATTGCAGCTGTCCAAATCCCAGCGTAATTAGGAAGTCAAAGTGCGCATGTGATCGGCGCCTCCATTTTTCTTACAATATTTATTTGCGATGCTTTCTGTAGCTCCGCCTTCTGTTTATTTGCATAATTTCATGTTAAAGGATAAGGACGCTTTCAGACAAAGTGGACTTAATCTTTCTGCTCCTTTGCTTTGGCCTAAAGCATCCCACCCACTCCCTCCACAAATGCATACTTGCCTGAATTAAACGTCCATGTCCTCCAGTGATTATTTCACGGCCAGTATCTACTATATCTGACACCTTTGTAGATTCATTCACACAGCGCGTCTTTTATTATTAATTTTATACTATATATCTGACCACACAGATTTCAGCTGCTGCTTAACTTGATTGGAGTAGTGGCGCGAGGTTTCACATTATTCCCTCCAGTGGTTGTTTACACCCTGGCCATGCCAGCGCATTACAACCCCATAGACCTTTAAGGGCTTGTATTTCCTGTCTCCCTTAGTCTCTGGCCTTGGAACACAGACCCATAGAGGTGTATGAAGCTGCAATGCACAGGAGCGTGCAGGAGAGCGAGACTTGTGGTGCTAGATGTCAACATTGACTGAAGGCAATATGCATCTGTGAACAGGGACGGTCAGGGTAGGTCAGGGTAGCGGTGGAAAAAGAATAAGAACCCTTGTCTGCAAGTTCTTTAAAGATCAGTTCCAGTTTGAATGAAAAAAAAAAAAGAAAGCTTGGAATATTTTAAAATAATAAAAAAGGAAGCTACAGTACTACCCTTCCGCCTGGAACTATCCTCCGCAGGCTCTTCAGCTCCATGGTAAAGGGCTGATCCTCTTCGGGGACTGATTGATGGCCAGTGTCATTCAGACCACTTCCCACCACCCTGGTCATCATCATGTTGCCGCGGGTTCACATTACAATGCTACATAAAAGGGGTGATGACGGTGTTACATCAGCACCACTCTCTGAAGCATGGAGGACTTGCTGCCACTGAAGAAGAAGAAGAAGGACCCCCCCCGAAAAAAAAACTCCTCATGAGAGAAACAGAGACTGTCCTCTTATTCCGCAAGTTGCCATGTTATTCCTCTGGCATCAAAATTTTGAGTCACCAACCCGGAACAAGTGTACAGATAAGGACTTTAATCTGACGTTCCTTGCTGTGGGTCAGTGACTCAGAAAGTACCAAAGACAATGGGTCAGCATACCAGCCGGGCAACTAGGATTTTATAAAGGCAGCAATTGCTTCCCTATGTACTCCTCTTACCGAAGGCTTACTTAAAATGAATGCCACGCTATTTATTATTATTCTCTTGAGATAATATTTAATAAAGAGGTACAATAAGCAAGATCTATCTGTAAGAAATCAATCAAGGCAACTGAGCTCGCTGTATTTTTCTTGAAGATGTTTCGCTGGTCATCCGACTAGTTTTATCAAATCAGAATTCCGACTTAAAGGAGAACTATGGGGTTAAGGCTTTTCCCCATAGTTTTCCTCAGGTTAACGGGAGGACACAAACTAGCGTCCTCCCGTCACCCTAGTCTCAGTATACCGCGAACTGTAGCTCGCAGTATACTGAGACGCCGCAGCTGAAGCGGATCCCGACAATTGTGCCGGGATCCGCCCAGCTGCATGACTGACAGCTGGCTCTGCCTATCTAGAGGCAGAGCCAGCTGTACCCGCCCCCTCCCCGTCCGTTCCGCCAGTCAGCGCTGGCAGATCGGAGCGGGGAGGGGGAATACAGCCCCTCCCCTGTCACGGCAGAGAGCCGTGACTGGATCGAGAAGTGAGCGAAAGCCAGTATGTGTTCGCTCACTTCCCGATCTACTGAGCCGACCTGTGACAGTCTCATTGTCACAGGTCGGCTAGAACTATGAGGTGAGTGAAAAGCACTCACCTCATAGTTCTCCTTTACGAAAGCTAGTCGGATGACCAGAGAAACATCTTCAAGAAAAATACAGCAAGTCCAATTGCCTTGATTTATTTTTTAAATACCATTGCTGGATGAATGAGAACCTTCAGAGACAATAGACAAGAGCTTTTTCCTGTCAGGTAATACAAATGAATTGCAGTTTATGGGGAATAACAGTCAGTACAATTAGAATTATAATTTGTATTTTATTTCAGCTTGTTCAACGTTCCCTCTAATAACAGTGCTCACCGACAACAGACTGTAGTTGTATTTTGGTAAAATATTTTTCAGATCACATTGCTTCCCAGAGAAGTAAAAACTTTGTCACCATTATTCAAAATGCTAAAAGGTAAACAGAAAAAAAAAAAGGAAAGCAAACGAGTGGAAACAAAGAGACGGAACAATAAATTAACATAATGGGAAAGGTAAACTTTTCACACCAGGTTGGGCAGTTGGAAGACCTGATCACATGTTGTTGCTCCGCCCAGCTTAAAGGAGAACTATGGGGTCAGGGCTTTTCCCCATAGTTCTCCTAAGGGTAACGGGAGGGCACAAACTAGCGTCCTCCCGTCACCCTAAGCTCAGTATACCGCGAGCTACATCGGGTATACTGAGACGCCGCAGCTGAAATGGATCCCAACAATTGTGCCGGGATCCGCCCAGCTGCGTGAGTGACAGCTGGCTCTGCCTATCTAGAGACAGAGCCAGCTGTAACCGCCCCCTCCCCCGTCCGTTCCGCCAGTCAGCGCTGGAGGATCGGAGCGGGGAGGGGGGAATCCAGCCCCTCCCCTGTCACGGCTCTCTGCAGTGAGAGGATCGAGAGGTGAGCGAACGCCGATATGTGTTCGCTCACCTCCCGATCTACTGAGCCGACCTGTGACAGTCTCATTGTCACAGGTCGGCTAGGACTATGAGGTGAGTGAAAAGGACTCGCCTCATAGTTCTCCTTTAATGTTTTCTTGCACACAGCCAAGTTGCCTCCTGCATCAGACGCAGGTTGCTTCTTAACGGCTGTTGTGATTGTGCCACCAATATGATCCTTGCCACTCTTGCCGTGTCATGACTTGGGTGCAAAATAGAAAGGAAGAGATGCCTGTCAGCTGTACCAGAGGGACAACCTCCTGTATGTTTTAAGGGACAAAATGGCTGCATACCAAAGGAGGAAGCAGCAAAATGACGTCTGTGCATGAACGTCATGGAACCAAACCTAAACTTTGGATTTGGACACTTCAGCTGCCCTGTCACCCTCTACATAGGACAAGCAGCTTTGTTCTTTTGGAGGTCATCTCTAAGGACTGGAAGGGGAAAGGAGTGGAGTGTGGGACATCCAAAGAGGAGTCAAATCTTTGCAGCTCTATAATCACTGGAAGGTTGTTGTTCTCTATATGGGATTGCCAGGAGAACTGAAAATCCTGTTTGTTGGGACCTCTCCATGCAGTAAGAGAGACAACCGCCCCTCATGCAGTGCCTGGGTTTTTCAGATATATATCTGCCCTTACAGATTTCATTGCAGGACCATCTGCTGGTGAAATCCGGTACTGCAGTGCGTCAGTGAAATGCAATATTTCTGCATTAGTAAGTCTTTAGGCTGCCAAATAACATAGGGAGCATTAGGACTGAGGTCCCTGTTTAGTGGGGATTGTGGGAGGTAAGGGCTCATGTTAGGAGCATCAACCAAATATAGGATTTACATTTCTCTTGGAAATAATAATGGAAACCTGTGCTCAGAGAAATATTCACTTCTAACCTTCCCCTGAAAATACAAGATGATGGGTGTCTTTACCGTCAACTGATCCAGATGTGTGTGAGGAGCGCTACAAAAAGAAGAGGCTCCAAGTATAAAAAGTCTGCTTTATTATGCAAAGTCATAAGCCAACACCTTTCGGTGACTGATAGTGTCCCCTTCATCAGGGACAATTAAAATGGAGCTGGGCTGACAGTAGGATTCACACATCAGAGTGTGGCACTGTGAGTGAGCTTCAGATGTGATTGTAGATGCACAGGGTCAGAGTGGTCAGCCAATTCACAACTTTCAGGGACAAGATCAGAGTCTGCGATTCTATGACTGGAGATCGGGGGTAGGCAACCATGGCATTCGAGATGTGGTAAAACTAATAGGGATGCACCGATCGGGGCCGGATTTCCAACAAGGCCAACCAAGGCCCAGTCTTGGGGCAACAGGGAGTAGGGGGGCAGCAGGGGTGTGCAATTTCCATCTCCTGACGCCCGGGACATGCAGTTCCAGGCGCCGGGCGGGTAATTGTTTTCTACATTTAGCCCTGCTTTGGGCAAGCAGAGCTAAATGTACAGCGTTGGAAGCTGTCGCTCGTTTTGTACAAGTGATCCCGGCGATGTCGCTGAGATCACTTGTATGCAGAACCTGGCCTTGGGGCAGCAGAGAGAGTAAATCCGGCCCTTGCACCGATACTGTTTTTTTCGGTACTCGCCAATACTGAATACCGAAAGTCCCATTAAGGAAGCCAGGCGGCGTGTAAAGACTCGCCACCCGGCTTACCGATTAGCAGGGAAGCTGTCTCCATGCTTCCTTGTCGCCTGGTGATGAGGGGAGCATGGAGCCGGCTTTCTATCCAATCAGGAAGCTGGGCGCTGTGTAATGACGCAGCGCCCAGCTTCCTGATTGGCCAGAAAGTCGGCTCCATGCTCCCTCGTCACCAGGTGATGAGCATGAAGCTGGCGCCGTGTCATTACACGGCGCACTGCTTCCTGGTTGGCCAGCTTCCCGACCAATAAGGAAGCCGGGCAGCAAATCATTACACGCTGCCCGGCTTCCTGATTGGCCCGGAAGCCGGCTCCATGCTCTTTCGACACAAGGAAGCCGGGTGCCGTGTAATGACTCACTGCCTGTCTTCCTGATACCGGAAGTATCGGGCTAGGCATTGCAGCATTTGGGTGAGTACGAGTACTCACCCAAATACTTGGCATCGGCACCAATACTAGTATCGGTATCGGTGCATCCCTAAAAATTACAAATCCCACCATGCCTCTGCCAGTGAGAGTCATGCTGGTGGTTGTCTAAGTCCTGCAATGCCTCAATGAATGCCGAGGTTGCCTACCCCTGTTGTAGATGTACAGGATTGGAGTGCATGTGGGGCTACAGGGGATGGTCATCCAATTCAATACTAAGTCACTAACCTAGAAAAAGTAAGCAGCCATTGAAGTCTACTCCTGATTTGCATGCTTGTCTATGATTGGTTACCTAGCTGGTATTAAAGAGACCGGATTAACATGACAGCCAGGCACCTAGTATTTTCAGATGTAGAGCTCAAAAAAGAGAACCTCCATATTTATCCTGGAACTGGTTTCTTTGAGGCGCAGATTTCTGCATTAGGGCAAGGAACGTGTCATTAAGCAAACAGGTAGTGCTAAACCCAGGAAGAGCAAGGAAGACACGGGTGCCAGTAGCCAATCTCTGAATTGGAAGCACTTTGATAAATATAATTTATTTACACTCTCCCAGCATCCCAGCTAAAGGCCTGTGTGTCCTCTAACTACCCTTCAACATTGTGCAGCCAGCATCTGCAAGCAGAAATACTTGTACTGCTATCTGATCGATGACATTATTTACAGGGGGGGAAAAAAATGTCAGTAGGTAGACCCGCTCGCAAAAAGAATCATTTATTATCTGTAAAGTGACTTCGGGATTCCATTTCATTTATCACAATACAAGGAGAAAAATAAACCCCGTCAGCTATTAAAAAAAATAATTCACGGATGTGCCTAACCCGCCCGAAAACATCGCCCCGCCGCCTCAGGAGACTGGCACTTCAGGTGGCGATTGGCAGTTATTCTCCATCACGTCAAAAAACTAGACTGTCTCTGTCTAAATATTCAACAGTCGCACCGTCATTTCATTGGGAATATAGAATGGAATCAGGGAGGAGTTTTATTTGCATTAAAAGAGAAAAAATAAGATTTAAAAGAACAATTTGGATGTATAAAGTAAATGCTTATGTCCCATGACTGACCCAAATTTACCCCCAAACCTCCCTATCATCCCACCCTCTAGAGCAGTGGTTCTCAACCTGTGTAGCCTCAGGACCCACATTTGTCCTCGGCCATTAAGTCGCGACCCAAGTCGCACTGCAATGGAACGCACACATTGGGTACTTCGCATTCTAGTGCGGGCGTACAAACTGTGGCTGGGAGGTGCATTTGTGGTACCATTAAAATGAATGCCGACGCAACACCTCCCACACCAGTATGCATGGTAGGTGCAATTGCGTGGTACAGTGCGTTAATGACATGGTACTATGCAAATAATGCACGGTACTAGTGTGAATGGGCCCTCAAAAACACTGACATACACAAACACAGACAGACAGACAGACAGACAGACAATCTCACACACATACCCCCAATTTTTCTTATCCACCTATTCTCCCTACCTTATGAGAACTGGAGTGGATCCTCAGCCTGGGGTCCATTGGGGGCTGCTGTGCTGCGATGCAGCTCCATTCATATGTGCATTGCTAGTACAGCTGCTTTGTGTGCCCTGTAGAGGTGCCGGGAGCCAGAATGTGATGTCTCTCTGGTCCAAACACCTCTATAGGACACGTGAGGGAGCTGTAAGCAATGCATGCGTGGAGCTCCCTCACGGCTATAGCCCCATCCTATCTTAAGCTGACACTGGGGCCGGGCAGCATATTTTGAATGGCTGCTTGGCGCGAGAACTGACAGTGCTGTGCTAGGGGGAGGCAGAGGAGCCTCTCACCTAGAAAAGTAGAAGGCATGCGGTAACCCACAGAACACAGGGTCGTGACCCACTTTTGGGTCACGACCCACCAGTTGAGAACCAAGGATGTAGACCTAATCCCAGCATTCATTTTTTTACCTTAATCCTTTAGATTTTTTCACTTCCTGTGACATCATCACCAGGCTTGTAAAAGTCTTGCAGGGGCAGCTACTGAGAGAGGCCAGTTCCTATTGCCACCATAGCTACATCTCCCAGGAGCCCTTTACCAACAGACAGTGTGTGGACAGGCTCTTGAGACATCAACGCATGCATGTGGAAAGGGCCAGAGAGTGATAAAGGGGGGATTAGGCCAGGTTTTTTAGGCCTGACGGTGCTGGTTGGGATTTCAGTGCAGCAAAGACACTGCGTTACAGATCAACAGTATTTTTCTGTACTTGACACATTATAAAAAGGGATAAAACATGGGGAAATGATCATGTATTGAAGAGCATGTACTGCACACATTTTTATGTCCTCACATACATCTATATCTTATTTAGAAGCATGTTACTTTGGGATTGATTTAGAAAAACTGGGGCAAATGTAGACTTGTTACATGGGGCACTTAAATTCCATTTCCTGGTGGAATAAAACTGACAGCCTCCTATGGGCAGCCGCTCCAGGTTTCTTTACTCCACTTTTCCTAAATCAGCCTAATTTCTTATAAGGGCTGTGTTCCAACCGAATAAGAATCTCATGACCAATGCTACCCCTTGCCTTTCTACACCCTCCTGCTGCTGTGCATTGGCAGTTGAAAGCAGCAGTAATTTCCAGTGGGATGACAATACTGTTTGTTGATATAATTCTGTGAAACACCCCTAACATGAGAAGATGTGGCTCCAGACACACCGCAAGGTGGGCCAGAGTTTGGAAGGGTCTTTTTGATGGTAGGCAGTGTTTTTGCCACCAAGCTTGTCTCAGGAGATGGTGGAAAACTCTTTCAGTAGTGTCTCTTGGCTCAGCGTGTTGAAGGCAAGGTGTTTCCGTACGTTGATACTTATCGATCGAACCTGAAAAACAGAAATGCAAAATTTAGAACTAATTGGAGCTTTGGCCAAAATACAAGGATACCCAAAATATTTGCCTGTCTAGCAAAAACCACTGCTTCAGACTCTTATGGGGACCTCATGGGTCATGTGACCAAATATCAAGGCTTTGTCATATGATCTCTTTTTAAAGGTCTTGTGTCCAGACACAGCTAGACAATGGTCTTTCCTTTCATCAGAGATCATGTAATTATGCGCTTTGGCATTTGGTTATATGGCTGGCCACCATGAGAGCCAAGAGCAGCTTTTTCTGAATGTCAGATATTTCAGAACTTTGTTTAACCTCTATAATTTGAAGACGATAAGACAAGATCGCAAGGCAGCATTTTATACTGCTAGGCCTCATGCACACTGAGCTATAAGCTGTTGCTGAGGATTCCTGGGGCAAGAACCTGCAGAATCTTGTGGCAGGAATCCCAGGTGAGTCTGTATAGATGCGGCCGGTATGCCTGTTCAAGTGAATAAACAAAGGAACACGGAGGGCGCAACAGCAAACACTACAATGGAGCACTAACTGGTTGGACTGGGATATCCATGGCAAAGACTCAATGTACTGATAAGAAATTAATGGCAGAGAATCAATGCAATGGTACTTACATGTGGGATATATATGGCAGAAACTCAGTGTACTGATAAGTTAGTGCTCCATTGTAGTGCTTGCTGTTGCGCCCTCCATGTTCCTTTGTTTATCTGTATCTACAGGTTCTCCTCCTGTTCCCAGGGCTGCACACACGTTTGTCAGTTAGCCTCCCCATCCGAGAGCGCTGTCTATGTTTTTCTGTTCAAGTGAATAACAGACTCACAGCGGCCGCATATGTTCATGGCTGTCTGCATGCAATTATTCATGGAATGATTTCGAATAGTAGATATGGAACCGGTTGGGATTCCTGCTGCATGAATCCACAAGTTCTTGCCACAGGAATCCTCAGCCGCAGCTAATATCCCCATGTGCATGAGGGCCTTATGGGCCAACTTTAAAATGAAGCCCTGTTGAAATAATAAAATGCAACTAATTTACGAACCTGACCTATATAGAGACCTTCTCCCCACCTCCTGCAATGAGTGCTCAGCACCTGAGCAGCCAACTTCTCACGGTCACATGGAGTTGGAGGGAGATCCATTAGCACTTTGTGAGCTCCAATACAGCACTTACACAGGGCTTTCTATTCAGGGCTACAACAGGCAAATGGGGCAGGATAGGGGGAGTGCAAGAAAGGCAAGTATTAGTGGGAAAGGTAAGTATGAGCGAGAAGACGGGTAGGGGGCTATCAAGGGAACCTGCTAACCACGCTACATCATGTTGACTGCAAAAATGGCTTACCTAGAGCAAAACACAGGGTGCTCCTACTTATCATGGAAGAGTTTCTTTCTTTCCATAACTCAGATTTGCCCAGCGGGAGGTGAAGGAGTCTCACATAGAAACAGCAGTCAGATGCATATTAACAATATAAAAGGGGATTTGCTTTTGTGAAAGGCTTACTTTTTCTAAAATCTTATTTTATGCGGCCATTTTTTATACAAAAAGTGCGTAGTGGATGTTTTCTATAAAGGCTCCTTGACCCAGGTAACTGCCAATCAGTTGTACTGGGGACATTAGAGAGATCTTAGAGGGTGATAGTGGCTAGGTGCCACTGCCACCATCAGCTCCAACCTCAGGAACCAGATGAAATATATGGAATTCCTACTGCGCCACCTAACTGTGTGGCCTTTCACAGCTGGCACCCCCCGAAAACAACTGAGCAATATGGCTTATCCTCCTTGGCCTAAGTTCTTCAACAAAAGGGTCCGTCACTTTCCTGATGTGAAGAGCCACCCTTTAATTGGCTTACCAGTTCTTTGAAAAAGGTGGCTTCCTTGTGCTGCTCAGAGTATCTCTCGTACTGGTCAAGGCCATCCTGCAGTTTCAGCGTCAGTGTGTCGTAGTTGGATCGTACAACTTCCAATACCTGGTCAACAGACAATACAAACATATGGTTTCTTAAAGCAGATGCATGAACGGGTTTTTATCTTGTACTGCAGAGAGTCCAATAATGAGGGAAACAAGGACACTTTATAAGGAAAGCTATTGAAAACCAGATACAGTTTCAATATTTCTGTCAGAATGCATTAAAAAAAATGTTTAAAAAATATAAAATATGACCCCATTTATCTGTTGTTCCACCCCCCCTACGACTGTTGGTTATTATAAGAAGAGTGTCCTGCCCCATCTTTTAGATGCAGCCAGGAGACTCATTCCCAAATACTGGAAACAACCCAAGGTACCAGATAGGTCTGACTGGATCTCACAAGTATCAGTTGTTCAGGAGGTGGAGGAATGGGTCGCGAAGTGCCGAGGTAGATCTGACGTCTTCTACTCTAAGTGGGCGGTATGGTTACACTATGTGTTTCACTTACCGTGACCTGCACACTTGCGAGCCTCATTAAGTTATTAAGTTCTTCTTCAGTTTTTGTTTTTTATTATTATTCAGATGCGTATATTATTCACTTGCAATGGAATCCTCCCTTACATGTCCTATTTGCATAACGTCAGGATAACTGGGTGCCTATTAGCTTAAACTCTAGGTAGTGCCCGGTGCACCATCTCCATTCTACCAGTTCGAGCCTGTTGGATAGGTGTGGCTGATCGCCCGATTACTGCTGTGTCATTTTGTATGTCATTTTTGAGGGTCTTTGTTCGTCCCATTTATGTCCTCTATTTGTGTCTTTGTGATCAAAATTTTGAAAAACGAAAATAAAGATTATACAAAAAAAAAAATATATAAAATATTATTGTAAAGAAATAGTTAGGGATCAGCACTAAAATGGAGACACCACACCCCTGATTACAATCGTAAAACAATTTTACGATTATATAAAATATTATTTTTCTTTGTTGTTGGTGGAATTTGCAGTCTTTTACAATCTGGGGCAAGTCGCAAAACACACAAGGATTTAATTGCAATTCATTTATGTAGGAACAAAAAACCAAAAGGGTCCGGACCGCAATGGTTGTCAAAGGTTATAGATAAAGACTTAAAAGGGTATTATAAGAACCACCGGGGACCTTCAAAAACAATATGATTCTCTACCGACTCATGCTGAACATTTCCAAGGATACCAACCCATTGTCATAGACTAGACTAATACCACCAAATGTGATGGGTTCTGTGCGCAGTATAAATGTTAATACTTTTGTTAATTATGAAAAAATAAAAAAAATAAATATGAAAGACTCATTCCCAGCACTGAATCACACAATGACAATCTTGTCATAAAGAACACCCACCTTCAGTCCGGACTTCACTCACACCATAGCTACCTTCTGCTATGAACCATGTAAATTCCCTAACTAAGAGCAACAATTCAACATCTTGATCTCCGATTGGTTCAAAACTAGGGATGCACCGATACCAGTGGCAATACTTGGTATTTTCAGGAGAACTACCAGGGTTGCAGCGGTTGCAGCTGGGACCTGGTTCTGGCGCTCCACCACTGTCCTGAAATCATTAGTCTGTATTGTTTTAGAAAAACTGTCACATGACACTAAACAAAAATGTATCAGTACTTGTATCTGTGAGTACTTGGGCAAATATTAGTACTTGCACTTGCAAAAATGGTATCGGTGCATCCCTTAAATATATTTATAAAAACATCATCATACATTAAAACAGAGATGTACAAATCCCAGGAGCTCCGTGTGCTCCTTACACATGACAGCTGCTTCCTAACTTTTGTATTTTTCTCTAGTCTAGTCTTGGAGCTGGAAAAGTATCTGTACTTGTACTGAGTACGCTACTTGGTATCGGTGCTTCCCTATTCAAAACCTTTTTCTATAGAGCTGCACAATATCGCACTGTTAGTATGAAAGAAACATTCAGAATGTGAAAAAGAATATAATCCCCAACAATGAACGTTTATCAGCTCAGGGCCTACCTGACAAATTTGTCACAGAGTTAAAGGCCAGGTTTACCTTTCTGACCATGTTTCATGTTATACCCATATTCAAAATAAAATCTACACACACACTTGGATCTTGCCAGTGGAGCCATAATTTGTCCACTTGCAAGCGGGCCAGCAAAAATGTACTTACAGAAAATGTTCTTGGCCTGATTGCAACCATCACATGTAAGGAAGCTGCAATATATTCCATGTTGCTGTCCTTTAAATCCAAGCTGTAGAATGACAGCCAATTAGCTAGCATTCTCAAAAACAGAGCTGAGGAATGGCGGCCACCATTAAGTTCTCATGACAGATTTAGGCTTTGTGTATATGGAGTTATATCAAACAAGGCACAACATCATCCCTTTGGATACGCATGCTTCTAAAAGCCTTCACCCAATTGGCTGCCCAGTGTCATGTGAGAAGTTCTCAGCTACAGGAGCTAGAGATATCTGCAGTTTCTTTCTTGTGTGATTTTGTCTGTGTACACATGCTTTTAACCACCACTAAACACATGTGCTGTATATTATCCATATGGAGATCAGTATACATCATTTTAAGGTACGTTTATCCTTTAAGTTGGTTCTGCAAACTTGTAGGAACTTTTGCATATATTGTACAAAATTTAATTAATCTTATGGAAGAATTGTGTTTAGGATTTAGTGGCTCTTAAAATATAATAGTATGTTATTCACAGCGGCCAATCATCTTCATGGAAATGTAAGAGGATACTTGCAGCACTTGAGTAATTCAGTAGAATTTCAGCTGCAAAAATAATGACCATCATCTTTTCAAAATGTTTCCTGTGTCCATTAACAGATAAATGTAATTATGTGAGGTGGATTGATTCCAGGCTGCCCACATACTGGCAATAGAAAGGACTCTCTCTACATCTCAGAGGCATGTCTGTCTCCACTCACTGACATATTATATTCCAGAGGTGATTGCAGGTTAATACGGTGATAGAACACCAGTGAATCAGTCATAGCTCCATGTTACTGCACAGAGAACAGAGTGGAAGGCTGGATTTATTGGAAGTCGTGCAATTGTTTTTAACTTTCACCGTGGACAGGAATACTGCTGGCATTGAGTTTAAACTTCATAGGCAGAAAGCCAAGCTGAAAAGGGATAAAGAGACAGAGGCGGGAGTCCAGAGGCATAACAATATGGAGGCTGTGGTCCAGAGGGATAAAGAGATAGATGCTGGGGTCCATAGGGATAAAGAGATGGAGGACGGAGTCCAGAGGCATAAAGAGACAGATGCTGGGGTCCATAGGGATAAAGAGATGGAGGACAGGGTCCAGAGGCATAAAGAGACAGATGCGGTATCCATAGGGATAAAGAGATGGAGGCTGGGGTCCAGAGGGATAAAGAGACAGATGCTGGGGTCCAGAGGGATAAAGAGATAAAGGCTGGGGTCTATAGGGATAAAGAGATGGAGGCTGGATTGTTATGCTTATCCAATGGATGAATATTTCCATGAAGCTGGTGAAAGGTTCTGGATTCTCTATTACCTCACTAGATGTTTCTTGCCAGTCAGTGACTGAACTGGAGATAGCCAGGCAGCTAGCATTTATAGGATAAAAAGCCTAAACAATGGTGCTTTCAGTTAGAATTACTAAAGGATGGTACACAATTGTTTGTATCCATGGAAAATATAGGACTGCTTAGGACTGCTAGCTACGAAGGCAGGATTTTGTTTTTCCACCAGTGGTTTCTTCAACTTGTTGGCCACTTTTGCGACTGTTCAAAATGGCTGCCTCCGCCAGGTGTAACCATCAATGCCCACCCACTCAGACACACATACATAGAAGATTGAAAAGCACATCCAATTCCCATTAAGGTCTGTGACATCTTTGATGGGGAAACACGTGTTGGCCACTCAGGCAGAAAAGGATCAATACCAAAATGAAAGGTTTTCCGTGGTGGTCTGCTCGGTCTCCATCATTTTACTGATAACGAAGAAAAACAAAACATGAAGGAAATCAAATTGCTAATAAGGATTTCTGCGATGCTTGGTGAATTCCAAGCAGCCTCTAACCAGCAATAGGCAAATGAACAAGCAGCGAATGTTTTTAAAGTCATATGTGCGGCCACAAAATGATGTTTGTTGATTAGTAGTTCCCAATCTCCGTGTTGTGTAACGCAGAGTCCGGGGAGCGGTTTCAGTCTGGGATTTATGGGGTGAAACGTATTGCTCCTATTCTCCAGATCCTCCTAATAGGCAAAGCAAAGGCTATGATCTGCATTCAGATATGTCTGGTGGGAACAATAGTCCTTTTTTACCTAGAGCAGGGGTGCCCACAAGGTCGATCGCCATCTACCAGTCGATTCCCCTAATATTTCCCGGAAGCCCCCCCAAGAGTAAAAAAAAAAAAGAATTATGAAAATTTAAAAAAAAATAATGAAAATGAAAAAAATAGTAAAAAATAAATTAAAAAAACGTTGTTTTTTTTCCTTGCCTCAGGCGCAAAAGGAGCTGGCTACGGCTATGCTCCCGTGGTGCTCGTGCGGCTGCCGGCTGAATGTGTCAGACGCTGCAGATGGAAAGGTGCAGGACACCCCATGTGCAACGTCGGCCACACGAGCACCACGGGAGGACAGGACGCCGGGACATGTAATGTACTGGAATGCACTGGAATGTAAGCCGGCCGACTCCCTGCGTTCAGGTGCGGGAGGGGGTGTGGAGCTGTATTGAAGTCAATGGCATCGCCCACAGTGCGATCTGCAAAAATAGTGCTCACAGCATTTTTGCGGATCGCACTGGACTGGAACACAGGCACTAATGCAGGCGATCGCACTGTGGGTGAGGGGCCTGCCTGCGCAGCCTACGCCCCCTCCCGCCCCTGAATGCAGGTGTTTTTTCGTTGGTAGATCTCAATGAGCTCGTCATTTGAAAAGTAGATCTCCAGACGAAAAATAGTGGGCGCCCTTGACCTAGAGAATGGACGTGACCCTGAGCATTTCTTGTGACATTACAGGAGGGGTTACAAAGACATGTAGCTTTACTTCAATCTCAATTGTATTCATTTTATGACCAAAAGAGAAAGTTACAATATAACACAAACAGATATGTGTTGGATACAATGAGATACAATAATACAGTGAGAATCAGAGTGCAAGAGTCATTTGTTTTTCCACATAATGAAAAACATGGCTGACAGGGATCTCATATTTGTAAGATAACAATTCCAAACCACATAAAGCTTCAAAGGTGGAACACATACATATGACAAATTCTGTTATAATTCAGAGCTGATAATACAAAGTAGGGAACTACCACAAACCTTCTCATCATGCATGATGAGAATGCTAAGAACTGTAAGAGTCAACCCCAAGAGTGGTCTGCTGTTCACATGAGAATCCCAACCATCCTCCATTCACTGCCAAATTTAGGAAGGTATGAACAAATAATGAGCGTGGAACAAAAACCATTTACAACAATGAACGAGGAAATGGAGGGGTACGAAAATAATGGAAATAGGGATGTCCCGATACCGATAATAGTATTGGTATCGGGCCGATACAGGGCATTTTCACGAGTACTTGTGAAAATGCCCCGATACAAAGAGCCGATACCGACCCTTTAAATTTTTTTCAAATCGCTTCAGCTGCTGAGAAGGAAGGACTGGCAGAAGGCAGCACGTGGGAAGCCAGTGACCCACATAGCTTCTTCCCCAGAACACGCTCTCCACCAATCACGGCCTCCCTCTCCGCACGGAAGTGTGACAACGTGGTGGGCGGTGAGTGTTCAGTGTGATGCAACTGTCTGTGGACTGTACTGTGCAGTGCAGAAGTGCCGGGGAAGGGGAAGAGCAAGAGGCGGGATCCACAATACAATTCATCTCCACAGTGCACAAGACAGACATAGTAGGTATGTACCAATAAATATGCGTATATTTAAACACACTTCAGTTGCTTTAAAGTGTATCTAAAGTCAAAAACAAAGACCAAGGTAAAAACCATGGTAGCCAGGTATGATCCCCATTGGGCCCCTGGATGCAAAAAAAGTACATGTCGCAAATTTGGCAGCAGGCATTCTGCCTTTTTTTTCTTGGTCGCATTTGGGGTGCCATTACCTAGTAATGGCAACACAACCATGTTCCGCGTTTCTGCATGTATTGTGAACGTACGTCAAAGCATGCACGTTTGACGCACCTCCACAATACGCTCTGGTGTGAACGGGGCCTCAAAGGGGTTAAGGTTTGTGGCTTAGGCCAAAGTGTGCCCTATAGGATGTATGTGAAGTTCACCATACTGATTTTATGAGCAGAACACTCGGCTAGTCTGAGCCGAATAAGATTTGAATGACAATAATTACAGGTTAAATGGCAGGCATAACAATGAGTGCGCATGAAAGAGCAATCGGGAAGATTAAATTATGACTCACAGCGGTGGGTATGCAGATTGATCAGAAATTCCAGCCTGGCTGCAATAATATGAAAGTTAAATCTTCAGGCGCATCGGGTCGCTGTGATTGCCGTTTAAAATACAATGAGGTTATTTTATTCCATCATCTTTTTAGAATTCCGCAGAAAGCGACAATAGATAAAATATAAAAGTTCTCTACAAAGGCGTCAGCCGACAAAGAGATCTTCACTGATAACAACGATCTTTATCTGAACTTAAAAGGAGAACTATGAGCTGAATGCTTTTCACTCACCTCATAGTTCTAGCCGACCTGTGACAATGAGACTGTCACAGGTCGGCTCAGTAGATCGGGAGGTGAGCGAACACATACCGGCGTTCGCTCACCTCTCGATCCTGTCACGGCTCTCTGCCGTGACAGGGAGGGGCTGGATTCCCCCCGCCCCGATCCGCTAGCGCTGACTGGCGGAACGGACGCGGGAGGGGGCGAGTACAGCTGGCTCTGCCTCTAGATAGGCAGAGCCAGCTGTCACTCACTCAGCTGGGCGGATCCCGGCATAATTGTCGGGATCCGCTTCAGCTGCGGCGTCTCAGTATACCGCAAGCTACAGCTCGCGGTATACTGAGCCTAGGGTGATGGGAGGACGCTAGTTTGTGTCCTCCCGTTACCCTAAGGAGAACTATGGGGGAAAGCCTTAACCCCATAGTTCTCCTTTAAGACCCATCTCTGGGCAAACAAAAAACATTCCTCTACAGTGGGGCTGCCCTCGCATTGCAAGGGTTAACTTCTCTTTATGCCTAAGGGGCCAGTGTAAAGAACTTTTACTTACCTGATCCCCGCTCCTGCTGGCTCCAAGACCGCCGCTGCAGCCTCTTACCCCCCTCCTATCAGGCGAAAGGATGACCGCTGATGTCATCACACCTAATGGCCAGGGCTCATAGACCTGAATTAGATGTGAGGACACCAAGGGACAGCCCATGAATCTGAGCAGAGAGGGATGATGCCTAGGGGACTGGAGTAAAGAACGTTTACTTACCTAATCCCCGATCCTGCTGGCTCCAAGACTGTCGCTGAAGCTTCTCCCTCCTATCTGGCTGACGAATGCCCGCTGATGTTATCATGCCTAATGCAGGGCCCATAGACCATAGTGAGGATGCCGAAGCACATTCTAGGGGCAGCGGGGATAAGGGAAGTAAAACTTCCACAGTTTAATTTACAGTCTCTATATGATAACAGATTTTACCGGTTATGTGATGCTTTGTACTATGAATACTATGTGAAGCAACCAAGTCTGGCGGACTCTACCCCATGTTGTGATATATCTCTGTCTCTTTCTGTATTTTTGTATTTTGTTCATCTCTGTGCCAAAACAATAACAATTTTGAATGGAAAAAAAGGGAAGTAAAACTGCTTTACACAATCCCTTAGACATAAAAAGCAGATAACACTTGCAGTGGAGGGGGGGGGGACACACATCGTTCTGAGTTACCTGGCTGTTGTCTAAAACACTTATAAGCAGGAATGGGGGGTAGTTAGGTGGACTTGCAGGTGAGGCTCTCAGAGTGGGCATCATAGAATCCGGTCCAAAGCAATGTTATGCAATCAATAGCATTGTGTGGAAAGCTGAATCAGTCTATATATGAAGCTGCACTACTTACGGTACTAGACCTTCACATAAAAGGTGGGTGCTCGAAGCGATAGTGCCAAAACTAGATTAAGGGATACAAAGTCACAAGCACTCCAGACATGTAATTGCATCTCTCAGATTTATTGTGAAGAACAGCACCATCAGATGCATATAGGCATTTCAGGGCTTCACGGGGTCCCTTTCTCAAGACAACATAAAGTGACTTCTTCAACTTAGGTCCCCTTGAGAAAGGGAGCCTGCTTGCTCCAACTGGGTTGGGGGCATGCTTCTAAATTCTGGCACGTGTGGGGTTGCCTACCAAGGAGCTGTTACAGACAGGCCCATGCACAGCCTACAGGTATAGAAGGCAAAAGGAGCACGATTTTAAAAGATCTCCGGGAATTTAAAAAAAAACAAAAAAAACTTACCCTTGCAGTGGGGCTACCCCCCACACTGCAAGGATTAGGTGCTTGTTTTGTCTAGGGGGGCTTAAATAAAGCAGATATACTCATCTGACTCACTAGTCACCAGCCAATGGCTCCCTTCCTCAAGGCAACGTAAACTTCTTCAAAACCTGAGGGAATGTGTTGGGGAAGCTGGAATGAATGGGGGATTTTGTTGGAAATGTGTCCAGCGGTGAACTAACCCTTTAAGGCCAGGTTTACACCATTTTCTGGACCAGATCTGGAAAGCGGTGCATTGTGTTTTGCCGCGTTCCAGAGTGGTTTTTCTTTTTAGCTTAAAATGGACTTTCAGGTGCGGTCTAGTGCGTTTGCATGAAAATGAGACAAGCACAATTTTTTTTTGTCTGTTCCGGAACGGACTGCACTGGTGTGAACAGAGCCCAGAAATACCATAGGGACCCAATGGGGCGCTTTTTTGGTTAGGGAACAAACTGTTCTGGTCTGGACATGATCCGGACATGGTGTGAACAAGCCCTAAGGCACGGTTAACTCCGCGTTCCAGTGCGTTCGGCCTGTGGAACGCACTGCAAATGCAAGCTGGCCCGCTCCCTGCATTAAGGGGAGGGAGGGGGCGTGGCGGTGCTTTAAAGTCAATGGCACACCAGCCACACCCCCCTGGCCGCATTGCGATCCCCCGCACCCAGAACGCAGACACATTCATGTCTGCGTTTCGGTCCAGTGCGTTCTGCAAAAATAGTGCTTGCAGTATTTTTGCTGAACGCACTGGACCGGAAATGCTGTGGTGCCATTGACTTCAATGCACTGCCGAGCCCCTTAACGCAGGGAGCTGGCCGGCTTGCGTTTCGAGAGGCCGAACTCACTGGAACGCGGACTTTATGGTGCGAGCCGGCCCTAAAGAAGTGAAAAAATAACAGATCTATGGACAGGTTTAACAGGTAAGAAAACTTTGTTACAAAACTCAACACAACATGTCATCTGACCTGGGGTTACCCAAGCTTTTGCATAGGGTCTAACTGTAAACCGGTAGCAAGCTTTCAAGAGACAAAAATCAACAGACTTAATCAAAAGTATTTTCCAAAGTGTTAAGACTACTTATTTGTTCTAAAATATGATCTATTCAGGAAAAAAAAAGCATAACAGAAAAAAATAATTAACAGAATTCAGGAGCAGAACTCATGACCACCATCAGCATAAAGTTTAGAAAATATACAATTATCACATATTTCTTCGTGACTTGTGTATCCGCTTGGATTTGTATAAGATCCGCTATTTGTAATTTGCAGGTCTTTAAAATTTTCTTTCGGCAGCAGACATAAACGTTGCCGAACAATCAACACTTCCTCAAGGTTTTATCAGTGGAATTGAAAGTTTAATCCGTATCTGAAGGGTTTACTAAATATTTACTGATTTGTTTTCTGGTTCCCCGGGTCTATGTAGAAGGAGTGCGATTCGCATATTCTGCAATTTCCCCGCAAACAATGAGACAGGCATGGCTCATTCTGTTCAGCACAAAAGGTTTTAAATCTGCATCGGTCTGCTGTTTTCATATTTTTGTTTGAAGATTTGCCAACGGAAATTGTCAGAAGCAAATATACAGCTACAAGCAGGATTGAGATACAAGGTTTGTCTATTAATAAGGTATGAGCAGCCGAGGGAGCTGAAACATGGAGGGAAAACATCCCATACAGGGTCTACGACAGGATAGACTTAAAGAGAACCTGTGGAGAGACACAAGGTAAGTCTATGGACAGCGTGCACCCGCATGCAGACACCGTGGGACAGGAAGTGCCAGCTAACACAGAGGAGTCAGCGCTGGATTGGAGACCCGCAACAGCGCTGGAGGGACAGATGAAAACAACAGGTAAGAAGATCAGATTAAGAGACATCATTTAAGGTAAGTGCTGACGTTAACTTTGGGGACGTGGGAAAAAAAATGTATGCTTTAATGTGACTTTAACTATTAACAGAAATGTATCTCATTTGTGTATCACTCGGCTGTAGATCCTTAAATCATCTCTGAATTGGTGCCGACACTGTCCTTCCTTCTGTAGGGGGGCTACTTTTGTTCCCCATGGTCCCTGTGTGTGTTGTAAAGTAGCAACCGCACCAAGCTCGCTCCTGGGATGGACTACAATCTCAGGTTTCGTTTCTTAATATGTATTGAGATTGTAGTCCATCACAGGAGCGAGCTTGGAGCGGTGACTACTTTACAACACACACAGGGACCATGAGGAACAAAAGTAGTCCCCCTCCAGAAGGAAGGACAGTGTCAGCACCAATTCAGAGATGATTGGAGGATCTACAGTCGAGTGATACACAAATAAGATACTTTGTTTTTAATAGTTAAGGTACTTGAATGTATTTTTAAGGTTTAAAGTAAAAAAAAAAATATGTTCCTTCCCCGCAATGTTAATGTCAGCACTTACCTTAAATGATGTCTTTTAATCCGATCATCTTCTTCTACCCCGATGTTTTCATCTGTCCCTCCAGCGGTGCGGCGGCTCTCCGATCCAGCGCCAACTCCTCTCTGCTTGCAGGAACTTCCGATCCATCGGGTGCACGCATCCATAGACTTGCCTTGCATCTCTGCTAGTCTCCCGGCCGAGAATCCGAACTGCGAATGCGCCCGCCCCAAGATGCTTTGCGGCCGCCTGAGCACTTTCGGATTCTCGGGCGGGAGCGCGCAGCGATAACAAGCTAAGTTTAAAGCGTGTTTTTTTTTTTTTACTTTTTGCCTATATCTAATGCTTGCTAGCAGTAGATATAGGCAAAAAAACTGGAGGGTTTAGAACCCCTTAAACTCCTGAGTTTATTGTCACTTTAAAAACAAGCCCTCATTCATCTCTGTATCCATATGCATTGTTGCAAAATTGCTTCTCAAAGTTCACAACACAGGCATTGAAATATTTGTTTCCTTAGAGTAGAGCACATCTTAGGCTCCATTCCCATATAGCGTTTGCTTTTTCTGAACGGTTTTCTGTGTGGATGACTGCCCAGGACAGAAACGCTATATATAAAACAAATGGAGCCTTAGAACTTGTTGTAGATCTGACAGGGTTATTCACAAAAGGGTGAAGAGTTTGGGGAAGGCCGGAGAAGTGAACAAACTAGGACAACATAGCTGATTGGGAAAAATTCTCCAATTCAGCTCACTTTCCAGTTCAGCGATGTTGTCCTAGATTGTTCCCTTCTGCCTTCTCCAAACTCTTCACTCTTTAGAGAATAACCCTGTGAGTGTCTGTTGTGGTCTTTGAGGATCTTTAAGAATGAACAACTACACATTCCAAGCACCTAGAGAGGCAGGAGGGAGGCTTGATTTAAAGCTCTTTTACCGCTTGTCAGGAATATGTAAAGAGTTTTATGTCCATCGTCTGGGCACAGGAGCACTTAAAATCAGAAGTTCAGGTAGATATAAGAGACTCGTATTAATGAAGCTCTATTGCCACGTCTTTACATTTATTTACAAATTGCATACAAGCAACACAAGTACATACTTGCATTTGACTTGGTATCAGCCCCTTGCAGTCCCTGTACAACACAGCTTAGACTTGGGGAGGGAGAAACAGCACAAGAAGCCAATCAGTGCAAAGTAGGACATACCAGAGTGACAGAGAGATGAGCTTATCAGTCTGCTGCTTCTCCTTTCATTGTCCATTCACAGGCCGGAGGCGAGAACTAGACCTGTAAGCTCTGCAACACGGCAGGAAAGAAAATCAGGTCTTCCCAGCCAGGCACAGATGTGCTATGTGGCAGAGCTGTGCACATCTCAGGACTAGATGGTTTGAATACAAATTCTTTGGCAGGTAAAACTGCTCCCTTCTATGTATTTCATTTGTGTAGTTAGCCATTTACCCAGAAATTAGCTTTAAGTAAATGTCTCCTTTATTGAAAGCAGAATCTTCTATCACAGACACACATTAGCTGAATGGAGACTCTCTGCTCCTGACCCATGATTGTGATCTGTGCAGCAAATAACAGTGCTTGACATGTGGAGCGCGATCAGTGATCATTACAAACAAATGAACAACGTAGCAATTGTTTGTTTGCAATGTTGACAAATATAAAACCAACCAATAATGCTTAAAGGGACAATAATGTGAAAAATGTTGTGTTCTAACAATTGTTTTTGGTTGATACATTTCATGATAGCATTCAGTATTTAATGATACTCTTCAGGATGTTAATACCTGATCTTATCATGGAAAAATCCACAGTACACTCTCCACTTAGTCAGCACAAAAAGTCTATTTAAACAGTTTCAACATTTTAGGTTAAAAATACTGTTGCATGTATTTACTGTTTTGTTTTGGGTTTATCCCGGCCAGAAGCGCCCAAATGTTTTGCTTGGATGTAGTAAAAAACCCCGAAGACAGGTCTGTTTCAATTGATTTTACTTCAAATCCCAGCCACAAGCTCCCAAATGTTTTGCTTTGGGTTTATCCCGGACAAGACCCCAAAATGTTTTGCCAGGCAAACTCTTACAGCTATTCATCTGATTGTTGTAGTAAAACAAAGGAAACTGATCCCGTAGTATTTAACGTATATTTACTATACAACAAATGCTATGTACATAAACTACTTAGTTACAGGTAAAAACAATACAAAATACTGACTGCTACAATACAAACATCCACTTGCATAGACTATACCCTTCTCTAGCACATGCAGTGGTTTCTATAAAATGATACCCTTAGCTTTGGTTGCTGCTGGTCTACAAAATTCTGTATTGAACAGGACTTCACTGAGGAACTCTGACCTCACTGGAACAGAGGATAACACTTTCTCATTTTCCTGAGAACGCTTAGTCGCCATTAAGACGAAGTCTTTCAGTCTGCAGCTTTCACATAGAAGTGTTCACTTGTGTGACGTTGGAGTATGTGCCGTCTCCCTCCCCCAGCTATCCTGGGCTCCACTATCCCCTGAGATAAGAATGGCGGTGTATGCAGCTCCGCTGTCTGATCTACTCTCTAGTAACTGAAACCGGAAGTGGCAAAATACACAATCGCTTCCAGTTTCAGTTACTGGAGAAGAGATCAGCCTGTCATTTCTCTGGCTGCTTTTGCAGAAGAAGCTGGTGAAGCACGATCTGTGCATCATCAGCTTCTTTGCGGTCCATTGGTGACATTAGGGGTCTAATGGACCTAGTATACAGAAAATTTCAACATGCAAGTCCTGGCATTGAGCCCCTCGGTGTTCTGCTGCACTTCACTTTACGTGAAGTCAACCAGTCCACTATTTACCGCTGCCTGCACATGCGCAGTAGAACCTGGGGAATGGGTACCCTGAAAAAATGTCCTAACTAAACTCCATCCTAGACAGAAGACACTGTAGGGTGCCAGACAGCACCTTAATATTCTACCACTCTTCAAGGCTACACAGTGTTGCCTGAGTCTATAAATTAGCCAAGATCTGGGGTTTGTGGAAACTGGGCACATACACTCACCTCACCTAGGTGACAGATCCTGGTGCCTGAGTAACCTACCACCACACCTGGGCATTGTGAATTAGGAGTGGGAAAAGGTCGGGATATGTCTAAGCAAATACTGACTTTCAGAAAGTCTGGATCTGAACAGGATCTTGTACGATTTCCATGCTTTCACTTTGAGTTTACTTTAATATAGGGTTGGAAAAAAATCCCAGAAGCCAAGTAGCCAATGCTCCTTAAAACTTTTGAGGTTTTCTCTTGTTGTTTTTAATGGAGCTGGCTCCTGGATTGGACTGACAGGCTCATGATCTCCATATTAATGTGTTCATGTGGAAATTCAGTAATAGATGCCATTTGACCAAGGGGTCTTGACATTTTGGTTTCAAATGTAGGTTTAGCTATTGACCAATCACAAACTCTCATGTGACAAATTACCAGAGAGAGAAACAAGAACACTATATGACCAAAGGTATGTGGACAACCCTCCATATTATTGAATTCAGGTGTTTCTATTGAGGGGCAATGGTAATGCTACAGCATACAAAGATATTTTAGACTACTGGGTGCTTCCAACCTTGTGGTAAGTTTGGGGAATGCCATGTTCTGTTACAGCATGACTGTACCCCTGTGCACAATGCCATAAAGACACAGCTTGAGGAGTTTAGTGTGGAGGAACTCGGGTATCCTGCACAGAGCCCTGCCTGAGCTCAACCCTACTGAACACCTTTGGAATGAATTGGAACTCCAATTGTACCTGACCTCACAAATAATCTTTTGGCTGAATGGGCACAGATTCCTATAGGCACAATCTAAACTCTTGCGGAAAGCTTTCCCAGAAGAGTGGTGATTGTTACAGCCACAAAGGAGGGCTAACTCCATAATAATGCCCACAAACGTGTGGCCATATAGTGTATCTTATAACTTCTGTCCACATAATCTGGCCATAGAGTGCGTCTTACAACATTTGTCCACACAGCACGTCTTACAAAATTTGTCCACAAAATTTGGCCATATAGTGTGTCTTACAAAATGTGGCCATATAGCGCGTCTTCAAACATTTTAGCATTATTTTTTCTTTCTAAATCATTCAAGACAGGACCAAAGCTCATGTCTGCCACGGGCAATAAACAACTGCCTGAGTGCAGGCAATTACCATATTCTCCATAATTCCTGTATTGCCTTGGATCTGCATAACATCCGCTATTTAAAAATGTGCAGCTTTTTTAATTTTTTATCCGGCTTCAGACATAAACACTGTTAAACAATCAACAACCCGGCTAGAAGATATTTTTGGTTGTTGTTAAAGGAAATGAAAGTATAATCCATATTTGAAGGGTGTACTAAATATTTACTGATCTGTTTTCTGGTTCCCTGGGTCTATGCAGATTGATGAGGAGCATTATTCGCATATTCTGCAATTTCCCACAACAATGAGATGTGCACAGTTCATTCTGTTTGGCACAAAAGGATTTAAATCTGCATCTTTCTGCTACTTTCAATTTTTCTGAAGCTTTGCCAGCAGAAATTGTCAGAAGGAAATACTCGGCTACAAGCAGGTATGAGATACGCGAAGCTTGTTTATCAACAGGGTACGAAGAGAAGACAGAGCTGAAACATGGAGCAAAACATCCAGTATAGAGTCTAGGTCAGGAAAAACAGAACAAACGTCTGTTTGTAAAAGTGGAGGAAGGACCCTGAAATCACAAACAATTTACCAGTCATGCATTAACTCTATGGAGAATCTCCAGTAGTGACCCGTGATTAACTCTATGGAGAATCTCCAGTAGTGACTCGTGATTAACTCTATGGGGAATCTCCAGTAGTGACTCGTGATTAACTCTATGGAGAATCTCCAGTAGTGACTCGTGATTAACTCTATGGAGAATCTCCAGTAGTGACCCGTGATTAACTCTATGGGGAATCTCCAGTAGTGACCCGCGATTAACTCTATGGAGAATCTCCAGTAGTGACCCGTGATTAACGATGGAGAATCTCCAGTAGTGACCCGCGATTAACTCTACGGAGAATCTCCAGTAGTGACCCGTGATTAACGATGGAGAATCTCCAGTAGTGACCCGCGATTAACTCTATGGAGAATCTCCAGTAGTGACACGTGATTAACTCTATGGAGAATCTCCAGTAGTGACCCGTGATTAATTCTATGGAGAATCTCCAGTAGTGACCCGTGATTAACTCTATGGAGAATCTCCAGTAGTGACCCGTGATTAACTCTATGGAGAATCTCCAGTAGTGACCCATGATTAGCTCTACGGAGAATCTCCAGTAGTGACCCGTAATTGTAGTCTTTGGAACAAACAACAGTGCTTGATACGTCACACTTGATTGATGCGGAACTAAGTGATAGATGCAAACAACTGTGCAATGTAGCAACTGTTTGTTATTATCGCTGATCCATTTCACCAACACAGTGAACTGCTGTTGGAATTGAAATTGGATTTTTGCTCCTCCATTCCAGAGAAGATTGATGGAGTTAGTGCATAAAATGCGAGTCAAGTCCTTCAAGAATATGTGTTATATAGCAAAATATCTGTCTCAGAGACCTCATTTAAACAAAGACACTTTCCCTGATTCTTTTGGCAGCGTGTTAGCTCCAAGTGAATTTGAATGACCTTCAAAGTATCTAAATTGACACTGTTGCTGTATAGCGGGTCTTATGAGATGCTTTCTTATACCATGATTCCCCCGCTGCACCAATTCACCACTGGGCCCCTTGCAGAACTTCTCCATAGACATTCTCCAAAACCAACCTCCTACAATATAGCGTTGGATACTGAAGCAACCGATCGCCATGCCCAAGCACAGCCAAGAGAAGGGAGCGCCTTGCTCTATGCAAATAAGGACTTTTAAATAGTTGCTATCTGCATAAGAGTTTCTGAGATTCCAGAAATGAATGGTGTTACAAACTAGAAGTCCCATCACTGGAGCCATTTTTTAAAATGTATTTTTTATCCGATTAACCGATTAATCGAACTTAATAATCGGCTAACTAATCGATTTTGAAAATAATCGTTAGCTGCAGCTCTAGTGAGGGATGGGGGTTGGGGGGGTGGTTAAGGGAGCTTTGTTAAAGTAAGAGGAAGCTATACAGTGGCAATGTTAAGCTGGTCTCTGTGTACATCCATCATACAGGTTCACTTTAAGTAGAGTAACTTGTAGCAATAATTAGAATCTATGCCCATCTGACTTTAGTCAACTTTGATTGGTTCCACTAAAGAACTCGTTTCATAAGGTTGTGTTTTTTGTGTTGTGTTACATACTATAACCATCAATGAGTTTCTTACACCTCTCTACAGGAATTTTGGATCGCTCTTCTTTCGCCAACTGCTCCAGGTCTCTCACATTGGAAGGGTTCCTTTTCCCAAATGCTGTTTTGAGATCTCTCCACAGGAGCTCTATGGGATTTGGATCTGGACTCATTGCTGGCCAGTCCAGTACTCTCCAGCGCTTTGTCTGAAACCATTTCTGGGTGCTTTTTGACATGTGCTTTGGGGTAATTGTCCTGCTGTAAGAACCATAAACCATGATCTGGTGGAGACCCAACTTTTTGACACTGGGCCCTACATTGCACCCCAGAATTCTTTGGTAGTGTTCAGATTTCATAATGCCATGCACACAGTCAAGACATCCAGTGCCTGAAGCAGCAAAGCAACCCCAAAACATCAGTGACCCCCCACCATGTTTGACTGTAGGGACTGGATTTTTTTTCCAATACTTTTTCTGAAAGCAGTAGAAGGATGGGCTGCACCAAAAAGCTGTCATTTTGTTTCGTCAAAAAGCTGTTAATTTTGTGTCATACCAATACAAACAAAAGAAATAAACATGAGAATGCCGAAACATTTGTAATTGCAACAATTTTCTGTGCGATGTGGTGCATTATCTGACAGAAATGTAGGGGTGCCAATATTTTTGGCCATGACTGTACATACATTTGCCCTGGCTTGTATACATTATCAATGCCACATTTCCATGACTAATCCTGGAGCCCAAAGCAACCAGTCAGGTTTTATCTTTCAAGCTAAACAATTGATCTGACTAGCTGCCAGTTTTTTTTGTAGATTCTTTCCACTGCGTACAAATAGATTGTAACAAAACAGCCGGCTCCTCGATCCTCAGAGGGCAACAAAGCGGTTGTGCTCATGGAGGAAGAGCGTATTTGGCGAGAACGCACGTAACCTGAAGTTTATAGGGTGGCAGAAAACTCTCTGTGCTACTGTATTAGTAGCAATGTCATCGCACCAGGACAAAGCACGATGTGTTCCAGTCAGAACTGTCAGTTATTAAAAGGAAAATTCTATGGTCTAAGGTGACATGACAAAATCTCGCTGACACGGGTTTCTGAGCAGCAGACTCCAGGAAGATTGTGCAAGGCGAGCACAGCAGAACAATCGTACAGTCCGGAGCAATTATGAGTAATGGTGATTACTGCAATAAAAGAGCAAATAATCTCCTAAAATGCTCATGCATGTTAAAGAGGTAAAGAGGGCATTAAAATGTATTAACCACGGAACAGAGGCATGGACAGCTTGTCAGGTTGAAATGCCAATAAGCAAAACGCTACACAGCCACAAATGCAGAAGGACAATGCACCTGTCTCTAATAAAGAGGGTCGCTAAGCAATTATAATTAGAGGTCATTACGTGCTCGGAGGAGAGGGATTGCTGTAGGTCAATGTTGCATTCCAAGTTACCAACTGTCTCCAGTTCCTGGAGCAATCCCCTTTTTTTTTGCATTTGGAATATGAAATATTCTCGGACAAGGCTGCCCCTGGTACAATTATAAAATGAGAGAGTCCGTCTTTATAAAACTAGGGTTTTATTATACCGCGAAAGGAGTGCATATATTTTGCAAGAGAACTGCACACAAGTTTAATGTACAAATTGTACTTGCTGCCGTCTCCCAAATGCCAACATTGTAAGGCTAGGTATGCCCCTTCTTTTTCATAGCAGCATAAAAGGATGGGAGGTGTCCAACTATTTTAATTGAAGTTTGTTACCGGAAGCTTAATTGCTTAGCCAAAAATGACCGCAGACTGAAACAGGGGCACCACCAGATGTTGAAGAGTCCAAAGTGATTGATAGAAATACAACAGAATCAAAAGAACCAAGGCATTTCAGGGGTTTGCACAATACTCCTTCATCAGGACTTAAAGTGTATTCAGAAGGGAATCTCTTAAATTGACACTAAACTCAGAAGTTAAAACCTTAAAAATGAATTCAAGTCCCATAACTATTACCAACAATGTATATTATTTGTGTATCACTCGGCTGGAGATCCTTCAGTCATCTCTGAATTGGTGCTGACACTGTCCTTCCTTCTGGAGGGTGGCTACTTTTGTTCCCCCTGGTCCCTGTGTGTGTTGTAAAGTAGTCACCGCTCCAAGCTCGCTCCCGGGATGGACTACAATCTCATGTTTCTAATGTAAACTAATCTACATTAGTTTACTAATTTGTATTGAGATTGTAGTACATCACAGGAGCGAGCTTGGAGCGGTGACTACTTTACAACAGCGTCCCTTATACCGCCGGGGAGAAGAGGCCGCAGGGACTGGTCTAGCAGCCCGGTGCGAAAGAGGGTCGGGTAAATATATCTGCTTTTTTTTTTACTCCCTTGGACAAAATAAGCACTTAACCCTTGCAGTGCGGGGGTAGTCCAATTAGTTGTGGCCCAATCAGTTGCGGAGAGGGGCGTTCCCCACCCCAAAACTTGCCCATGTAGTAGGGCTACCCCAGCACTGCAAGGGATAAGTGCTCATTAAGTCTAGAGAGCTCAAACAAAGCAGATTTACCTCACCTGATTCTTGGCCAGCGCTCACCTCTCTCCTCCTCCATGTCCTCACATCTAATGCAAGCCAATGGACCCGATTTAGACGTGATGAGGTCAGAGGTCCTTATATCGCAAGAGTCCAGGCAAGAAAAGGCCGCAGGGACTGGTCTAGCAGCCTGGTAGGACCGAATATCAGGTGAATTTATCTGCTTTATTTGACTCCCATAGACAAAATGAGCACTTAACCCTTGCAGTGTCCGTTTCACCACAGCAAGGGTAGGTTTTTTTTTAATTCCTGGAATTGTTCTTTAAATGTGAAGGGCAGCAAAGGGTCTACAACAGAAGACAATAAAGGAGCAGGTTAGCATGACTGAGAATCACATCAGGACTACCCATGCGGTTTAGAAAGTATCCCTTAAGGTGGGAGTAGTTCTCACCATTCATTAATACAACACCCATATCTTGCCAGCAATTTGGCCGATCTGTGACACGAAAGGAACCTGCGTGATTAATATACTAAAATTAGCTAAAAGCACTAAAGGATTCTGAAAGCTCTTTCTCCATTGGGTCTAAATAAACATCACAATCTGCTTGGTGAGAATAATAGATAAGATGATAACATTGTTTTACATTTTATATCACCTTTTAATTGCTATCTAGTTGTTACATGTTTCTAATGATATTTATATCATGCATGTCCCTAACTTAGATTTTCCGCCTGACATAATTAACTGCTGTGTATTTATACTGGGGGGCGAAGATTAATGGGTGGAACGTCCTAGAGAGATATAGCAAAACCAATAATCCTGTGTGGTGCTCAGCGTAAGGACTGAGCTTTAATGGAATCCTTTCCCGAGTCTGATCAGCATAGCAGAGGTCTTGAGAAGCAAGGAGGAAAGGAAGAAAGGGAAAAGGATGTTTTTAAGCTTGCTTGACTTGCAAATAGGTGCCAGCAGGACTGGTATGGGGGACAAAAAGGCATTTGCTCCCCCAGGCCAGTACTTGAAAAATATGTTGGGCTGGTGGCCCTAAGGGGAGATACTTAGCTATTCAGACAGTGACCAGTGTGGAGCCAGCAGTCAATGACATATGCTGGGAAACATAGCTACCTGCTCCCTGTACAGACCTGCAGTCAAGGCGTTTAGCAGAGGGAGGTCTTCCAATTCTCTTTGGGGCTCATGTGATGTAATACCAAGGGCTGCAAAGGAACCAATGAATGAAGACATGAAAAGCTGAGTCACAATAAACCATGGGGGTAATTTATCAAAACTGGAGTAGACAAATTCTGGAGCTCAGCTTCTCTCTTCAGTTTGTTCAGTTAAGATTTGAAAATGAAAGAAAGAAGCTGATTGGCTGCTCCAGATTTGATAAATCCCACTTCCATGTCTTTTAGGGACACCTACCTTTCACCATGCCCACCCATCAGTGAGGTGACATGGCACACTTTGCATGTACATTTTTTTTAGCCCAAAGAAATCTGTCCCTACCATGAAAAGGGCCAGTGGGTTGTGCTTGTCCCCAAAGGTCAATGGAACCCAGTCCTCCTTTGAGCACCAGAACTTTTTCATCTTTGCTGCTAGCATTATGTATGAATGTGGAACTTTTCGACTTAACAGTTCACATTTCGCTTAATGTTTACGGTAAGGGTCAGTTGGTTGTGCTTGTCCCCCAAGGTCAATGGAACTCAGTCTTTCCCTGGGCATAAGAACTTTTTCGTTTTTGCCGCTAGTTTTACTGTAATGTAGAAAGTTTGCATGTACATTTTTTGTAGCCCAAAGAAATCTGTTCCTACAATGAACAGGCCAGTAAGTTGTGCTTGTCCCCAAAGGTCAATGGAAGCCAGTTTTTTCATTTTCGCTGCCAGTATTACCGTTACAATGCAGTACTTTTGCATGTATGTTTTTTGTAGCCCTAAGAAATCTGTCCCGATGATGAAAGGGCCAATTGGTTCTGCTTGTCCCCCCAGGTCAGTCAGACAGTAAGGCTGGAGAGGAAAGCGCTAGATAATGTTGGACGTCCTCCAGCCTTGAAATGAGGCTGGCTCTATCTGACTTGCTGCAGCTTCCAATGCACAATGTGGAAAGTTCCCAGTGTATAGAGAAATCAGAGTAATCAGGAGAGGAGGCGGTACAACTGTGCAAGACTGAAGGGAAGGTCGGAGTTCAGCTTTAAAGCTCACTGCTCTCCTATAATCATAACAACATGGCACAGAACAGCACAAAATGTACATTCGGACCGCTTTTTAAAGAATGACGAGTGTAATAATCCCAAAGCGTGGCTGTGACTACACAGAGGGACAAACAGTCACAGCCATTGTGCTTATAGGCGGAGCTCCAGAACATAACAGCACATCACCAAACATAACATCAAAAGGGTAAAAAGCGCAGAGCCTATCACAGCTTTACCGCTATTCACGCGGAGAAATAAAACACAACGCTGCAGGTTATACAGGAAAAAAAAAACCCCGCTGCTTCAAAAGAATAACCTATTAATCATGCATCTGGAAAAGCTGTTCGGGGGCTGGCTTCAGTCACCAGAATAATGGCTTTTCACAAATTACCACGTCGTGTATGTGGGTAGCAGTCTCTCTTAAGTCCCCTCATAAATTTCAGGCGCACAATAAAAAATAATAGTAATAATAATAAAAAACAACAACTTCACTCTCCATAAGGAGCTGAGATTTCCTGCATTGCTTCAACATGTAATAGGAAATAACAGCAATGGTAGCCAAATATACAGTAAACTCCTCGTTATCCGGCATCTACGGGGATTGGTAGATTCCGAATAAATGTAGCTTCTGGTTGCTTGAGAGTTACTACTAAAAATAGGTGTAACTAATGCTATACGGTCTATACCCCATACTTTACCATAACATAAACTCTGTATTGAAATGCAGTAATCAAAAGCAAATAAGGACCAATAGACACGCTTAGTATTAGTGCTGCAATATAGGTGCTGTAATACAGGTGCTTAAAAGAGAACTATGGGGTAAGTGTTTTTCCCCAATAATTCTCTTTAGGGTCACGGTAGGACATAAACTAACCTCCTCCGGTGACCCAAAGCTCAGTATATAGCGGGCTATTGCCCGTTATATACTGAGAGCGCCGCAGCCGGGACGGATCCCGACAATACTGCCTGGAACCACCCAGCTGCGTGAGTGAGAGCTGGATCTGCCTATCTAGAGGCAGAGCCAGCTGTGCCTGCCCCATCCCCGTCCGTTCCTCCAGTCAGCGCTGGAGGAT
>NW_017306381.1:451679-472998 GCF_000935625.1 Nanorana parkeri | reverse complement strand
GGGGGGGGGGGGGGGGGGGGGGAGAATCCTTGCGGGGAGCGGTGACTGACAGTCACTGCACACTACAGGTAGACGATCGGGAAGTGAGCGGATCGGCGGCATGTTTCTGCTCATTTCCCGATCAATAGAGCCGATGTGGGACAGCTTCTTTATCACAGGTCGGCTCTAACTATGAGCATGAGTGGAATTCACCACCTCATAGTTCTCCTTTAATGCTGTGTGCACTGGGGACAGGTACAGCTGGCTCTGCCTTTAGATAGGTAGAGCCAGCTGTCACTCACGTAGTTGGGCGGATCCAGACATAATTGTCAGGATCCGTTTCAGCGGCGGCGTCTCAGTATACAGTGAGAGAGAAGTATGGGGAAAAGTCCTAACCCCATAGTTCTCCTTTAAGAAAGGGGTGGTCCTTGAGTCCCCAAAACGCGTCGGCCTTTCTGTGTTTTTGTTTATGAGCCTATTCAATTATTAAACATTTTGGGGCTCTCATGCTGCCTTGTTTGGTGCTCCCACTGCACTGTATATGAACGTAGATTGCAGGCATATTTCTGTGCCTGGGATAGCCAGCTGTGGCGTCTAGCTCCCAATAGTAGTGAGTGAGTATAGGCAGCTTTTATATGTGGATTTATGCCGCCACTTGCATATGCGTACGGTGTACAACCATATGCAATTGGTAAGAAGGTGGATGTGCACAGCACTCTGCCAGCCCCTTCTACCATCCAGGGTCTATCTGCATTGCATAGGGAAGTATAGATACTCTGTGCTGATATCACTGGGTAAAAAATAAGATATGTAATGAAAATGGAACGGTTTTATTTAAAAATGCCATTAGCATGTTCACGGGGGAGTTGATAGGGAGAAACCAGGGAAGGCAAAATACAAGCAAATTAAGCTTCATCTGTACTGCAAATACAAAAGCGCAAACCGAATTCTGTGAACGCTCCAGCTAACAAAGGCAAATTCTTTTTAAATATGCTCGCTGCCTTCTGAACGCGCTTTGATCTTTGTCAATAACCACAGGGATCGTTGCCCAATAGTGCCTGCACTAAAAGCATTACTAGAAATCATATTAAAATATGCCTGAAATTCAGCAAATGAAAAGAATGCAAAGAAAAAAAAACCTTTTATTTACATATTCCTTTTTTTTTGCCTTACCTGCTCTTCGGCTAATTGCGAAATGTGGTTCACGGCGGCGTAGGACTCGATCTTAGGATTAAAGTGGTTTATAATGGCCCTGGAAGAAAACAGAAGCACAGCAATTTATATTAATACGCATGTCTATCTTCTCGGTCTGAGATTAGGGGGTATCGCTTCCCTCCGCTGTTTTGATACTTGCAGGGGGAGTCGGCGTTAAGTATATATGGCTGTATGCCCTGGAGGCTTCCAATCCCAGTTCAAAAAATAATAATTGGCTATACAGAGAAGGAGAGCAGCGAGAGGGAAGGCAGGGGAGCCAGCACGGGAGCAGCCGAGACAAAATTAAATGTGTAGTCTCGCTGCATGCCACATCCACAGCTGGAAAGGGCAGCACACATCTCTGGGAGACCCGGGTGCCATTATACCTGGTTAAGGATTTCTCAGATTCAAAGGGGGCAAAAAAAAAAATGCCACTAAAGCAAATCAGACTTTAAGAAGAAACATCCATGTCTTCTAACAGACAATACTTCATATAGTTGAAAAGGAGCTACAATTGTTTTGGGTTAGACTTGTTTTAGTTTTTTTTTATACATTTGTAAACTTTTTAGATCTGTATTTATACCAAACATTACACATTACATTATATGTGTATGTAATACTATTATATGTTATATACACACTGTGTAAACGTCTGTATACACACACACGCATATCTTAGAAAGAGTCGTTCTTTTAGCCATACATGCCAAAGGATTCCCAGAGCACTGTGGGTCATCTGAAAGGACAGTACAGCACGCACAACTTGCTTTGAGACTCTGCTGTCGAATTGAAACTTCAGCAAGAGCCGTGTGATATGGGAAGAGTCATTGAAGGGAGGGAGAGCGGAAGGGAGAGTTTTAGGAAAAAGGATTCCCAGAGCACTATAAGTTAGCTAAAGGGACAGCACCCGCTGCTTGCTGTGCAGCTCTTCTTGTCTGATTGAAGCCTCCTATGAAGCTGTCTGATAAGGGATGAGTCTCTGTAGTGAGTTCCTTAAACAGCAGACTTATTTCAGCATTGAATCAGCAAAGATAAAATGCTAAAGAGTAACTCCACTGTAGTTGAGGAAAAAAACAAACTTTTTTAACAAACTTTGTTGCAGATTCTACCTGCTTCTGTTCTAAAAGAAAAATCTGTTTATTTTACCATGTCCTTTCCAGAATGGGAGGGTCTGGGTTCATTATAGTCAGGCTGTGGACTTTGTGTCCTAATGAGGAAAGTTGCAGTGTCAGCATCCCTTTAGTAGTAATTAACCCTTTGGACGTATCTCACTAGTATTCTGGGGGTATTCTGTACACCAGCTGTGTACAGCCGCCTCCAGGTTTCCACATTGCATTGAATTTTTTTTAACATTTTAGAAAATGAATATGGATAAAACACAATTGGGGGGGATCTATCAAAACGGGAGCAGATATGCACTGCAGCCAATCAGCATCTCTCTCTCATTTTCAAATCTTACCTGAGCAAACTGAAGAGAGAAGCCGATTGGTTGCCATGAGCAACTGCTCCAGTTTTGATAAATTCCCCCAATAAATCTTATGGGAAGATTTCTGCTGAAATGAATAAGATCTTTTTAAGATATACAGCGGGAAAGAAGGAAAAGCTTACACTGTATGGCAGGGGTGGGCAACTCCGTCCCTCCAACGGTTGTGGAACTACAAGTCCCATGAGGCATTGCAAAACTGACAGCCACAAGCATGACTCCCAGAGGTATTTTGGGATTTGTAGTTAAATCACAGCGGGTGGGCGGGAGTTGCCCACCCCTGCTGTATGGTGCTTGGGATCTAAAGAATAAATGGCCACCCATTGGCTAAAGTTTCAATGCGTGTGCACACACCGCGGGCAGTTAAAGGCACGGAACGCCATAAGAGGATATCCCGCGTGTTATACGTTTCCTTGACATACAAACACAGTTCAGCTTTAATCTAAAAAGATGTCAGGCAATCCAAAGAGTCTGACAGATCACTTCATTGATCTCACACATGCAAAACAAAAGCCTAAATGAAGGAGTCATAACATTGTTTTCCTGCAGACAATGAAAACAATTCACAAACCTGACAACGACATAACTAATATCTTCATAACCGGCATGAATGCAATTACGTGGGCCGCGGTGCATGAAAACGCATGGGATGAAGACAGGCTCCGTCTATGCACAATGCAATTCTACGCCGCAATCAATTAATCAACGAAATAAAGCAATAAATAAGTGCGCGCGGAGGCAATGCAGTATGTGAAACGACTACAATAGCAAATCAAAGAGACTCGTTTTGTGTATGGCAAGAACAAGAGTGATGAGAAATGATGATGATGGAAACACCAACTATAATGGGAAGCAAATGTAAAAGGAAGCCGGCGGCAATCCGGTAAAATCCAATGCAAGTGTAACTTTATTGTTCCGGATGGGCATACATGAAGCAACACCTGGGACCTCCTTTGATGTGATCTCTACTATTAAGCCCAGTTTTGGGTGAAACACGCCAGTGGAGGGGCTTTGCGTTTACCTGTATGGAATAATAAAGTAATATGTTTAATGAAGCGCCGCCAGCGTTCATTCTTCTGGATTTTCTGCCAGTTCGGGGCGTAGGATGAGCCCCCATTTGGTTTTGAAAGGGGGTCAGCTAAGGAGGTGCACCAATGTGTGGAGAACACTTTTTTACCAACTATATGGTGTTTTCCGGGTCAGGACAGGAAGTGATGGGAAATCTTTGCAACAGGGATTTTTAGAAGGGTGAGAACTTTTCTTGTATGGATGTCGCAGACAGGAAGTGAGGGAAATCTCCCCAGTGGGGTTGAAGCCAGAAATGGGGAACAAAAGTAGCCCCCCTCCAGAAGGAAGGACAGTGTCAGCACCAATTCAGAGATGATTGGAGGTTCTACAGCCGAGTGATACACAAATAAGATTCATTTTTGTTAATAGTTAAGGTCCGTGGATGCATTTTTAAGCTTCAACTCCTAAGTTTATTGTCATCTTAAGTATCAGGCTGGAGTTCTACTTTGCGAGGCTCCTGTGCAGTATATGTCTTCCTAGGTCTTGCACGGTCTTCCTAGGAATCATGTAAGTTTAAAGATCTTTCATTACATGGTTGGACGCAGATTTCTACAGGCTGACAACGTGTCAGAGGTCATTAACATTCCAACATAGTTCGGTGAACATTCTAATTGACTGGTCGTGACACTTGACAAGATTCACAAATCAGCGGTGTCAATTAAGGACTGTACGCTCGGTAAGCGATTTCCGGACCGGGCGGCAAGGCGCTGACAGGCGGAAGAGCTGGAAATTATTGTATCAAATAAAGAAAATGAAGTTACACTGACTGCAATGTTAGTAAGTCGCTGACCCATAACAAAAGGTCACTGGGGGGATTTGAGCAATCTTAGCTTATTAAAGGATCCTTTCCAAAGCTGGTGACATTTCACTATCAGTGGAGTCTAGTGGTCTGAGTAACTCTTGGCTTTTACAGGCCACAATTTTCAGAGCATTAGCCAAACATCAGTGAGCTGACCCCATAGCAAACACTATACACGGTAAGACTTGGATGTGATGTCAGCAGGCCCAGCAGGCACAAAAGTTTATGAAGGGAGAGGAGTGGAAGAGCTGGGGCAGCACAGACAGTAATTAGACACTCCCAGGAGAGGGCTTGGATATGAGTGGGCTCCCAGAAGAGGGCTATGATATGAGTGGGCTCCCAGAAGAGGGCTATGATATGTGAGGGCTCCCAGAAGAGGGCTATGATATGAGAGGGCTCCTAAAAGAGGGCTATGGTTCAAGAGGGTTCCCAGGAGAAGGCTATAATATGAAAGGGCTCCCAGGAGAGGGCTATAACATGAGAGGGCTCCCAGAAGAGGCTATGATACGAGAGAGCTCCCAGGAGAGGTCTATGATATCAGAGTGCTCCCAGGAGAGGGCTTTAATATGAAAGGGCTCCCAGAAGAGGGCGATATGTGAGGGCTCCCAGGAGAGGGATATAACATGAGAGGGCTCCCAGAAGAGGCTATGATACGAGAGGGCTCCCAGAAGTGGGCGATATGTGAGTGCTCCAATGAGAGGGCTATGATATGAGAGGGCTCCCAGAAGAGGGCTATGACTGCTATGATGACCGTCAGGGACATGCTATGGAATTGACTCTTCCTGCAGTAGTTTTCTAGCAAGTTCAAATGCGCATTACAAGTGAATAATAATTAATTTATGCCGAGGAAAAACACTTAAAACACTTTTCTGTACTTTTCTAAGCTAAGTTTTTAAGTTGGTGACAGGGCCTCTTTAAAAGATAGGTAAGCTTGAAGAGTAGATGACTACAAAGTGCCTTTCTTGCAAGTGATTAATAAATCATTCATGGGGAAGAAAAAAATATTACAAGCAAGCATTTAAAACACCTTTAATCTTTGCAACATTGACATCGGACGGTGTAGAAAACAGGAGCATCGGCAGCAGGAGGCCCTTTGTGACACCTGGGTGTACAGGCCATAAACCAGCAGCACATATGCTGTAATGACGGAAGCATGGCTTGTAGACAGCCAGGGAATCTTTCTGTATGATCTATCGGCTTGCCTGAATGTAGGTGCAATAAAAAAAATTATGAAAGCATCAAGGATATGCCAGCGTGTCTCCGGAGAAAACTTAACTGGTATGAAAAGATTAACCTTTCCGTGTCCCATCTGGTAGAGAGTGAAAAAAAATAAAAATAATGAGCTTTCTTTATGCTGACAGAACCCCCCTGGGATCAGTCATTGAAGCTTACAGTCTTGTCACATCCCGAGAACGGAGCCTGTTCAAGAGAACTTTTCACAAGGCAATTTACGGGCAGCAGCGGAGGTATTAAAGATACACTCCAATTAAAGCTGAAAAATGGAACCTTGAGATACATTCTCTACATTCTCTTTCATCATCCAGGTATTGCTGCAGTACATGACTCCATTGCAGTCCCTGGTGATGACAATCTGGTGGTCGGGGAACCCTTGCTTCTGGTCCAAGGAAAACATTTGCTGCAGACCACTTGCTCTCTCCGATATGCAAAAATACATTAATGGCCAACTCCTGCCGACGTCGAGCTTGGTGTGGCACTCCAGGCAAAACCCAGTTCAAAGGAGCCGGGTTGAACATTTGTCGGGCAGACAGTGTCTGCAGCCAATCTGATAGCTGCGGGTGCCGACTTTTAGGCTACAACAGCCCAACAGGGAGCTAAACATAGACGGGGGGAACCAAGCGTCTTTTCTGCTTCTGTGTGTGGGGATGAATGAGAAAAAAACATCCAGTACATGACCACCCTTAGTAATAAGAGGTTACACCACCAACTTAATTTAAACCTGCTTTGGAAGTTTGAATGTGGGTGGCAAAAGAGGAGGTAGGAAAAGAGGAAAGGCACAAGCTTTAGCAAGCACATGCCCGCTGACCCCGTGAAATCTTTGGATTGAGGCTGCAGTGGATTACACAAAACTTAGATTGAGGTGAACATGCAGATTGGGCTTACACAGAGCATTGCTCTTCTTTATGTATAGGCACATTTCGGGCACACAAGGGTCTTGAAGGAGATGGATGGAAAAGCATCATCAAACAGCATGGTATGCGGAGTGTTCCTCTGACATTTTGTTTTATTGAAGTCTTGGGTATATTAGATCCTTCATTGCCTAAAAAGAACAACTGTTCCCTGAGGAGTCCTAGTTTGCTTTGACTTCCCTCTCTTTCTTTGGGGGAGAGACGGAAGCCCAAAATGCATTATTGGTGTCATGAGAGAATGACTTGTGAGAACATGATCCAATGGCTTCAATAATGATTGGGACACAAGAGTTCTGACTTCACGTGCATGCTGGCGCCTGGTCAGGGACTTAAAAATGCTAAATTGACCCTGCCTACCACATGACAAATGCCCTGTTCTCTGGAGAAGACAATTAGAAGTGGATCAGAGCATTACTGGTTACAGGGTAGGGCTGTGACATTGTTTCACCAGTTGGAATTTGCATATTAAAGTCACACTTGTTAAACCTCAAAAATACATTAAAGTACCCTACCCATTAAAACAAAATGTATCTTATTTGTGTATCACTCGGCTGGAGATCCTCCAATCATCTCTCAAGTGGTGCTGACACTGTCCTTCCTTCTGGAGGGGGGCGACTTTTGTTCCCTATGGTCCCTGTGTGTGTTGAAAAGTGGTCACCGCACCAAGCTCACTCCTGTGATGGACTACAATCTCAGTACAAACTAGTAAACTAAACATGAGATTGTAGTCCATCCCGGGAGTGAGCTTGGAGCGGTGACTACTTTGCAAGACACACAGGGACACACAGAAGGAAGGACAGTGTCAGCACCAATTCAGAGATGATTTGAGGATCTACAGCCGAGTGACACACAAATAAGATACATTTTTGTTAATAGTAAAAGGTAATTGAATGCATTTTTGAGGGTTAATTCCTGAGTTTAGTGTCACTTTAACTACCTCCCGGCCAGCCGCTGTGTATACACGGCCTGCCGGGAGCTTCTTGGATGTAACTGGGCGTGTATACACGTCCTGTTACATCCACCTGCTCGGGCGCGCGCGAGCGGGAAATCCCCGCTATTTGAAAAGAGGCAGCGATGCCCGTTAATATACAAGCGATCCACCGGCTATAGAGCCGGCGGATCGCTTGTATGAAGCCCCGAGACGTGCGCCCCCCCCTCAGCGGCTCTCCCCCTCCCCCCCTCCCGCTGTCAAGCTGGTCCCGGGCTCCGGTGTGAGCCCGGGACCAGCATAGTGCCTCTGTCACAGGGGATCAGAGGGAGCTCGGTACACGAGCTCCCTCCGGTCCCCTCTCCGCTGTCAGAATGCGGAAGTGTTGTATATTACATCACTTCCGCATTCTTGTGTCACTCTCCAGCTTCAGATGCTGGAGAGAAGCTGATGAAGCAGATCTCTGCTTCATCAGCTTCTTCAGGGGGGTCCTAGGTGACATTAGGGGTCTTGGAGACCCCCTGATGTCTCCATAAAGAGGACCTGTCACCTCTTTTGCTATCACATAAGGGGGTTTCTCAGCCCCCTCTGTGATAGCAATAAAGTTAAGTGGAAAAAAAAAAATAGTACAAAAATTTAAAGTTTCCCCCCCAATTTTTTTAAAGTTACACAAAAAAGAATTAAAAAAAACAATTTTTTTTTTAAAGTCCCCACCCCTACATACACGCATGTAAACATGCGTCAGGTGCGCATACCTGCGAAAACGACGATTGCACCCATTACGCCGCACATGTTACATATCGCCGCGAACGTCGGAATGAGAGCAATAGTTCTAGGGCCATCAATCACTGATAACACTAAACTGATGAGCGGTAAAAGCTTTTAAAGCGTCGCCTATGGCCAATTTTGGGTATGCTAGTTTTTTGCGATTTTGCGGGTGCGCGCAATTTTTACGCTAGACATGTTTGGTGTCTATTTACTCGACGTGACCCCGTCTTTTATATTTTACCAAAAAAGTGGGTAATATTAGTTGTTTTATAACATAATGTAAAAAAAAACTTTTTTTTTCTCAAAATTTTCAGTAATTTCTCCTGAATATAGTAAAAAATAAAACCTGCAGTGGTGATTAAATACCACCAAAAGAAAGCTCTATCTGTCCCAAAAAAATGGTATAAAATTCATTTCAGTACAGCGTTGCATGACGGAATAAATATCAGTCAAAGTACTGCAGCGCTGAACACTGAAAAATGGCCTGGCCAGGTAGGGGATCTAAACACCTGGTCTTCAAGCAGTTATATTAGGGAGGCTTCCGAGAGTGGTGATAGAAAACTGGCACCATATGCTAAATGTGATAACATGACAAAGAGGTTCCCTTTAAAGATAACTCTACATATTATCATGAATTAGGTATTGACGTAGAACACAGCTTTGATCTCAAGTCATTCTTCAGTCAGATGTTTACATCTGCACAAGGCGAGCAATTCTAAATAATCTTCCGCTGAAATACCAAAGACAATTTGCCTGGAATATCGACTGGCCATTAGATACGGGCACTGCGGTAATATTTATAGCGTTTGCCTGCCTCGGGGGAATTGATAAATCCAGATCATCACTGTGAACAGTCTGCATCCAGGAAAATCTACTGGTTCATCTGTTATTAGACAGCTCCGCTAAGAGAATAGCGTGACTGCACATCGCAATGAGGAGCGGGAACAAACATGAGTGCCGCTGATCAGGATGAAAGGTATGATCTGTCGGAAACTTTCCGTTCTGGCGTTACACGATAATCTGCCTCTCCGCTCGTGCTGCGGGTTTACATATGTGCGAACGGCATTCCATATCATACAAATGACAGCCTACAGATGTTCTGGGAGTACGGCATTAAAGTGTGTTTTCAGGCAAAATCAGTTTTAGCACTGTAAATAGCACATTCCTCTACATTGACATCTATTCTCCAATGCGGAACCCTCTTTCTTTCCTCCATTCTTATCTGTTGGTCCTGCTAGTATGTCCCTTCATACAACATATCCTGTGGAGGGATGACAATGCTGCAAGATCACTTTTCCATTTTCAGCAGTGTTGTCACCCTCTCCCTGAAGGGTTCTTTGGACTACTAAGTGACGTAGTCACGCCAGAACTTCCTATAACATGTAGGAACTGTCACTGTGAAGGAAGCATTGGTAAGGCCTAGAGAAGTCCTGCAGTTACAGCTCCTCCTAGTTGAAGTGCTGCAATGGCTGCTAGGAGATGTAGTACCCTTTAATATTTTATTTAGGCAGTTTTGCTGAATCACTGATGTTGGCTATACCCCACACAGCAAATAAACCCTGATGATTTGTGCCATCATTTTTGAGTCCATTATACTACATATCATGTTTAAGCCCTGAGGAAGAGAAAGGTCTTCGAGCCCCCTGGATGCATTGGCTGTTCTGTGTTTTTGTGTGTGGCATTCATTCTATTATTGAACATTTTTGGACTCTCATACTATCTTGTTTGGCGCATTGGACTGTATATATGCGTGTACCTTAAATATTTTATGTCATTTCCAGTATAATCTTTTATGTGCTCCTACCTTATGTTGACCAAAGCATGGGTCACCTTGCTGGCCGGCTCTTTCCACTGTCCCGCATTGGTAGAGAGACGAAGCACTGGAATGAAGAAAGGCAAACAGAGTGTAAATACTGACTGAGTTCAGGGGACTAAGTGGACATGTCAATTAACTTTTTCAAGGTTTAATCTTAAAGTAGGGACTTTGAGATCATGTTAGCCATTGTCACCATAATCTGCTTCCTAAAGTGAACCTATGCATTATTTATGCAAATCAACATGTTCATTTTTTAAACCCCCCCCCCCCTTTCATTTATGTTTGCCTTGCTTCGCTCCCCTGCTGCCTCATTTACCAATGACAGCAAAGAGAAGAAGGCCTGTGTAAGGTATAAGGAGGGCTGGGCCCAGGTGTAAGCAGAAGCAGCAGCCACCTTGGGCACTTCAGCAGGAAGGAGGCGCTAAAATAGCATGACCTGCAACCTGTGCAAGTGAAGTAGTTCACAACAGAAGGAAGGGGGTCACTTTGACCCTTTATTTTGTGTGCTAAATGACCTTGTCCTGGCACTGGCTCCACGTCTCTATAGTAAAGAGCTAAGGACATGTGACACCCAACTCTGCATCATAAAAGAAAGGTAGGGACTGGGAGTCACACATTCCCTCATACCCAGTATTTCTCTTTCTTGTTGTGGGCGAGCAAATAGAACATCCGTCCTTAGAGCAGTGGGTCAGGCAAGTGAACCTGGTGCTTTGCCCTGCATGGGCATACACACACATGGGCATAGGCCTGCATGGGCACAGCTTTAACTTAAGGCCCACTCCCAAAGAAATCCCAGTACCCATATTTCTCATTGACGATAATGATCAAACCTAGGACATTTAGATGGAATTTAAACAGGATGCTCTTCATTTTGGCATGTGTCAGGTAGCATTATTGCCCGATTAGCAAAAAGGAAGTATTTGCATTGCTCCACCAGCTGTCATGAAGTGAGAAATGAACTCTGCATTTTTCACTGGATCTGTGACTGGGGTGATGACATGACTGTCCCAACATCCAAAATGTGCTGTTGGGTACAGGGCACAATGTCCATTAAACAAGAAGATTTCTGATTGGATGCTCAGCTGCACTGCTCTTCACATATGGAATATTCCTGCATATGTCAGACCTATTGATATACTAATTTTACGTTTTTGTGAAAGTGAAGGTACATCGGGGGGAATTTATCACAACTGGAGCAGACCGAATCTGGAGCAGTTGCCCATAGTAGCCAAGCAGCTTCTCTAATCAGTTTGTTAATAATGCTGATAATGAAAGATGAAAATTCTGCCTGCTTCAGTTTTGATAAATTCCCCTCATTCTCCTTACATGAGGTATGTATATATAAGGCTATATAGGCCACTGTTCTTATGGTTATCGGTGACAGTAAAGGATACAGTAGGTGGGTATATATTTCCCTGATCAATGCACGGTGACTTCAGCCTGCTCCCTGGTTACCATGGAAACAGGGATTTCTGTCAGGTCTAGGCCTAGTTCACGAGGCACTGTGACAGTGACAAAACAAATGCTGATAACGGGACGCTGCAAGCCCAACTTTATCAGGCTGTTCAGACAGATGCCGGTCAATATCTCATTGTTCGGATGGCTGGCTTAATGGCTGGGTGATTTGTTATGTTCAGAGGGGCTGTGGGCGACATTGCTTAATGTGAGACTGCTGCGTGCACTTTGGGAGGCGGAAAATTTGGTTAGACCCAAGAACAAAGTAATAAACTGCAGCTTGGCGGTCCTTCAATATGGCGGCTGCGTTAGCTTTCTTTTGCTTTATGTTCACCTGGTGGTAAATGATTTGGATTTTTATATTCTTGGAGCAACCCTGTCAGGAAATTGCTGCCCTGCTGTATAGATATCTTCCTCTGAGGTCTGCTGAGAAACGAAAACTTCTGGGAGCATTGATATTGTGGTCCCCTGCTGCAGGTGGTGGTACTTTCCGACCTCCGCATTACGACAGGACACCATAGCGATATGGAGGGCAATAGGAGTAACCATACGAGAGGTTAAAAAGCCCTTTAGTGGTGTCAGGTTCTCTTTAAAGGAGACATTAGGGGTCTATTACAGCGGTGGCTACCTCCAGCTATGCTTTAACTACAAATCCCAATATGCCTGTAACTGTCAGTCTTGCAATGCCTCATGGGACTTGTAGTTCCACAACAGCTGGAGGGCAGGAATAGCTCACCCCTGCCATAATATCTCTGCAGAGATTGTGCCTCGGTGGCCGGGGAATGACAGCTCTGAAAGCAGAAGTGGTGAAATCATAGTCGCTTCCGAGTTCATCCAGCAAGAAGGAGACCAGCGAACAGCGCACATTTGGCAGCCCGCAGAAGTGATCAGGCAACTTTTCTATTGGTCCTGGTTTTCACTGTCAATGGGATGGAAAGTGATGGCAAATCCAAAACTGCAGCTGTCACCAGAACAGCAGGTGAGGGGAAATCTGGCAACAAGGACACCTTTTTGACGATTGTGTGAGAGGCGATTCCCCTCACTGTGGAGAGATTTCCTTTCATTTCCCTCAAGGGGAGGAAGTGAAGGGAAATCTGTGCAATGGGACGGAGACAGCCAACCCTATCCAAAACTAAACTACTGGCTTTAGATATACTTTAAAGTGACCCTGTTACCAGAAAAATAGAGGGGCTGCCATTGTTGACCTCTCTTTTGAGAAGGTTACTCATGCTGATGCATTGGCTTTCGTGCTGCCGGAGTCTCTGACCTGGATCATTGATAGACATAAGAAACTCTGACGCTCAATTACAGCCATTGTACTACCGGGCCTGCAACTCCAAATGATAGATGCCAGACACAGCTATGCAATTAGCAATTTCATGACCAATGACATCCTCTGTACTTTTCTCATGGCATGGTCACTTTAAAGCTGAATTCCATGCACAAAAAAATTCCATTTAAAGAGATAGCCACAAATAATTTAAATCCACTTTGTGGGCAACAAATGCCTTTGCAAACCCAGATTATTACCTTGTAAAAGTAGTAATGACATTATCAGTGTGCTGCACATAGCTTATACAAAGAGCGGAGCTATGGGAGGAACCCAGCAAGCCCAAGCCACTAAAGGCTGGCAGCAGAAAACTACAGGATGGGTCGGAGACAAGATCGGTCACCCTGCACAAGGAGTGAGAGCAGCAGTGAGCGGTCTTTACTACAGGAGGGGGCGGAGACAAGACCGGTCACCCTGCACAAGGAGTGAGAGCAGCAGAGACCGGTTTTTATAATAGGAGGGGGCGGAGACAAGACCAGTCACCCTGCACAAGGAGAGAGAGCAGCAGTGACTAGTCTTTATTATAGGAGGGGGCGGAGACGAGACCAGTCACCCTGCACAAGGAGAGAGCAGCAATGAGCGGTCTTTATTACAGGAGGGGGCAGAGACAAGACCAGTCACCCTGCATAGGGAGAGAGAGCAGCAGTGAGCAGTCTTTATTACAGGAAGTTCCAAGTCTCACACTGGATTACTGCACAGATCTGCAAGACATACACAAAGCTCACCAAGATTCAAGTAATATACATAAGGCTCTTGTATTTAGACCAGATTTGCTTATTCCAGAGCCAGCTTGTTCTCTATGCTATAGTGACAGGTTCTCTTTGTCCAGCAAAGCAAAGCCTTCTGAAGTCCTTACCCATAGAGTAGAGATTGTCAAAGATCTGATGCATACGGATGATTTCATAGTAGAGCTCGTCGTAGCTGCCGGGGGTTGGGAGGAAGGTATCTCCGTAGGTGATAAACATGTTGAACAAATTGACTACCTGAGAAAGGAAATAGAAAAGATCACTTTATCATCCAGGAAGTAAAATGCGGCAACACTATAGCAGATCATAAGAATAAACACTTGAACATCATTATAGACTTTCATATTCTGCAGTAATACTACGAGCATTTCAAAGGGGAAATTCGAATAACATTTCAGAGCGTAATAAAATGAGATTTCACTTTCCTGCAGTTGAGTCGTTCCTCTGGGCGACAGAAGAAAATAGCCGACTGTATAAATGATGCATGGACTGTGAAAAGTCATTCCCTATTAAAGAGGTTCTGTCACCTCTGCCAATCCAGGGCAAAGTCACAGTGTCCGCGGACATCCCTCCGTCCCCCAACCCCAGCAGGGTATACAGTATATTGGATTGGACTGTTTTATTGGACTGATCATATGGCTTTTATCAATTTTTATGGTGTGATTTATCTCTATCAGTCCCATATTTCTCACCGTTTTTGCACATCTTTATATTTATTTATATATTTATTTTTTGCACATTTATTTATACTAATATCTATTTAGGCACTTTATATGCACTATATAGGAAGGTTTTGAGCGCTGTACAGTTATATTTATGATATATTGGGGCTAGACAGCCTCAGTGTAGCAGCTTTAAACCCTTTTTGATGCCATTTATTTGCTTCCACTAGCGCAGATTATTTATCATCAAGGTGCACTCCATCATTGCCTCCTTGCTCCATATATTTCAGAGAGCAAAGCCTCTGGTTATGGAACAAGCACGTGACTTCCTCCATGTGATAGAGCTTAGGCCTGAGCGTCCAAATGTCTGGCCCAGCATTGGCACGGTGGGGAGGCAGTGATGTTATCCACTCGGGTAAGCTCCTACACAATGCAACACTGGTGCAAGGGAGTGTAGGTCAATTACTATAGATCACTGGGGAAGGGTGGGAGGGCTATCCCTCGATTAATCGATTATTGAAAAAGTTGACAACTTTTTCAATAATCGATTATAATCGATTATGTCGATTAGTTGTTGCAGCCCTAATCCCCAGATACTGCCAATTTGCCCTCAATAAGCAAAACAACAGTGTCTCTTTAAAGCGGACCTTTACCCATATTTTTAAAATAACAAAAAAACACATTTAGAAAAGTTTAGTACTGACAATCTACACACATACTTCTAGATAATTGTCGGCTTTGTATTCTTTGCATTCCTTATTTCTCTTTTCTTCCCCAGTCTTCTGACAGTGGCCATGTTAACTGGGGGCAGATTACTAGATCTCCTTTTACCTTCTGGATTTCTGGCACATGTGACTAGGACATGTGACCATGCACTTCATCTCAGGGGAAGAAAATGCCTTTCCGTGAGATCTGCTGAGATTACAGATGAGATTTCCCAGCAATGCTCTGCTGATGACAAGGCAATCCCAGTGTGTATTGCTTTGCCAAACTGAAGTCATTTTGCCCTTTCAAAGCAGGAAGTGAATGATCTGCATATGTAAGTATTTCCCAATCACAGCATTTCACACCTGACATGTCTATGTTATTATTAATCATCATACATAGAGGGATGCATTGGTAGAATTTGATTTTTGAGTGTAAAAGTCAGCTTTAAGACACTTTAATGCAGGATAACCCTGCTAATAGAGAGCTGCCTGTCAGCATACTAAGCCTATTTCTCATCAATCAGAGGATCCTAAGCTCCTCCAACACACTTTTTTGAAACATGGGCTTTTGGTGGAGGCTACAAGGTCATTTTTTATGCACATTTAAAAAGAACTATGGCCATACCTTTCTTGGCCATAGTTCTTTTTAGGAGTCACAGAAGGACATTAAAGTGACATTAAAGTCACACATTGTTTTCCCCCCCTCCCTCCCTTGCTGCTTTAAGGACTTACCTTAAAGTGACATTAAACCCTCAGATTTTTTAACATAAAACAATACTGTAATGTGCGCCTTACTGTAATCCATGGTTGTTTCCCTTCAATTTGCTGCTCTTCCTTTTAAATCTGTATCTGTTCTCATGCTCTGCAGACCTTCTGTTTTGCAGCAGACTGCCTTGTCTCAGGAATGGATACACGGTGTCTGTGTATCGGTTTCTATAGGCTTGTAACCTGAGCCAGCACTACAGGAAGAGGCCCTGAGCTGAAAAGGGAAGTTCTCCCCAAGCATGAGAAGACATGAGGATTTAAAAGGAAGAGCAGCAAAGAGAAGGGAAACTACCATGGATTACAGTAAGGCGCACATTACAGTATTGGTTTATGTTAAAAAATCTGAGGGTTTAATGTCACTTTAAATGATGCCTCTTGATCCGATCATCTTCTTTCCTCCACTTGTATTCAGCAATCCCTCCAGCGTTGGTGCTGGTCTCTGATCCAGCGCAGACTACTTGGGCCCCATGGTGTCTGTTCGATGTGCACGCTCAAGTGAGGTGATGTGAAGTGAATGCGCGTGCATTTACCTCAGCTGTGTCTCTCCTCTTCTCCACACCGAAGATCTCTACTGCGCATGTGCCCGCCCCATCGACCTGCTCGGCCGCTCGAGAATCTTCAGATCTTCAAACGGGAGCGAGCGGCGGTGACAAAAAAGGTAAGTAATTACCTTTTTGGTAACTTTCTTTTAATGTTTTTGCATATATCTACTGCTTGCTATCAGTAGATATATGCAAAAAAAAAAGAGTGTTTAATTATACTTTGTTATTGCCCGCTATATGCCGATAGTGCAGAGCCGTGCTGCAGCCATGATGGATCCCAACAATACTGTCAGGATCCATCCTGCTACCCGATTGACAGCTGGCTTTGCCTCTCTAGAGCCAGAGTCAGCTGTGACTTTGCTTGCCTGAGGAAGGAACAGGATAGTGTTCCGAAATGTTGCTATACACACACTGTGAGACCACCTTGATCATGTCAATAAAGGAGACTTGACCCAAGGAATTTTGGAGTTCCAGGGGTTTCTACTTTTATTTTATGGTCTTGTCTCTGCCCCCTTCAGTAGTGGGCCCCTCTGCTCTCTGCAAAGGCTATGAACAGCACAGGGATGATGTCACTGCTACTTTTACAATGTCATTTCTAGGATTGCAAAGGCATTTGGTACTCACAGAGTGGATTCACATCCATTATGGCTATTTAGAAATATATTTGCATGAACCTTTTTGTACCCTAAAACTAAATTCTGTAATTCATCTAAAAGTCATTCATGTGGGGTTTACGTCCTCTTTAATGACAGGTCCGCTTTAACGTCACAAAAATACGTACCATCAGAGCCAATGTAAAAATGTTGTGTTTTGATAGCAGAACAGTCTCGTAGGACATGAGGAACTTCAACAGATTTATGAGCGCTGGAACACAAAAAAAAAAAAACAAATACACATGAGAATCACCAAATAGCTGCGGCGAGGGGCAGACGTCAGGAAATTGCCGCATGAGCAATCACGGCTTCAGGTTTCCATGTCATTCCGCAGAGCCGTCCCTCTACTCAGAAGGTGAAGTGTTAGGTTGAAATGTCTCCTATCAATATAACTCAGGAAATGGATTCTGAGGCTGAATATAGTTCCATCAGGGTCTGGGTGACCTTTCCTGAGCAAAGCTCCTCTCCACTAACATATACAATAATAATAATAATAATATTCTCACTTTAGCCATTTCCTAAAAAACATGTATAACCACAGAGGAGGGATTGGGTCTAGATGTATTTTTATGCTTCCTTCCGAGACAAAATGGAAGCAGCAGATGAAGCCCGGTGACTGATAACGAGGGATAACGGCTATGAACTTCATTGATCAAAGTGCCTTTAATAAGAACTGTCAGTTACTGATAGCGAGTCTCCTTTTTCAGACAACTGGCTACTAATCGCACTGATGCTAAATTTTCTTCATTTTAAGGGTCAGTCCTGATTTATTTTTTTTGCTATAGGCAGTTTTGTTCCTCTAAATATGCCAGCCAGCTCTGCGTTTTGGGTGAATATAAAACTTTTTTTTTTATTATTTATTTTTTTACTAGGGATGCACCGATACCGATATCGGTATCGGTACCGAGTATTTGGGTTAGTACTCGTACTCGCCCAAATGCTCCGATACCTAGCACGAGTACTTCCTGTATCAGGAAGCCAGGCAGAGCATCATTACACGCTGCCCGGTTTCCTGATTAGCCAGGAAATGGCTCCATGCTCTCTCGTCACTTGTGATGAGAGAGCATGGAGCCGACTTCCTGGCCAATCAGGAAGTCGAGTATCATGTAATGACGCAGCGCCCGGCATTCTGATTGGCCCGGGAAGCTGGCGTCATGCTCCCTCGTCATCTCATGAATCATAATATTAAGAAAGTGACCTTAAAGCATTAGTTTGTATTGCTTTAGAAAAAATGTGACCTGTCCCTTTAAGAAAAAGTATCGGTAATTGGTATCTGCGAGTACTTGATCAAAAGTATCGGTACTCGTACTCGGTCTTAAAAAAGTGGTATCGGTGCATCCCTATTTTTTACCACCTAGACAGAAAAAAGCTCCTAACCCTTACATTTCGGGGGTAGCCCCACTTGGGGGGGGTTAGGAAAAATTCTACCCGGAGTCTAGGTCTAATGGCAATACCCATGTGCAAAGTATAATGATAATATTTCCCCTCACATCTATATAGAACCTAAATAAAAGTAATTCACCTGCACACACTTGAAGGGTTTTTAAAGTATTGATATGTTTATTCAATACCCAATGTCACAGGGATCCTTCATCAGAGCGACAGTGATGAAGGATCCCTGTGTGGACCCGAAACGTTAGCACCGTATGACAGTATGTGACATTGGGTATTGAATAAACATATCAATACTTTAAAAACCCTTCAAGTGTGTGTCGGTGAATTACTTTTATTTACTATTAGTGTTTTGCACGGCGCCATCCGTGTGGTCACCTGGTCACCACATATACCTTGTGGTTTTGAGACCGTGGCAGTGCGAATGGGATTTGGACTTTATCTGTATAGAACCGTCACGCCAATCTCATAAAAAGCAGTGAGCCAAACTGAATATAAAACACAGACAAGAAACAGTGACAATGGAAAACTGACCAGCACAGCATAACACCACAAGAAAGAGAGACGCTTCCTCTGAACTGCCACTTGTAAACAGCTCAGCACTCTGCATGTGTATGCGTGTGCGCTGGCACATATGGCTCCTCTAGGATAATAGTTACTTAAATCAAATGAGATCTTACAGCGAAGACTACTCGGGGCTGCTGATTCAGCACCGTGCACTAAAGCAATTAAAATAGCAGAGACTTGGGGGGATTGGATATGTGACAACTAATTTCTGACACGACAAGACCGCTCCTTGGGATACGGCGATCATTACGGCTAAACGAGTTACATTCCACTGAGGCTCGGGATTAAAGAAGGACCCTTCACATAATGTGATTTCAGATCAACAACCCTGTCTTCACTCTTTATTAGGTCCCCATGCCTCCAACACTTATATGCATGTGGAAGACAAGGGATGTACTTGAACAAATGACACATAAAATTGACTTACAGGTTCATTTATAAATCTTCCGCACAGCATATATGGCACTAGCGCCCCTAGATGGCGATGAGGAATATAGAAACCTCCTAAGCCCTCAGGGGCAGAGCCCTCCTTACCATCTTGTCTTGAATTGTATTGTGATTGTAATGTCCTTCTTATATTGTAAAGCGCTGCGCAAACTGTTGGCGCTATATAAATCCTGTATAATACTAATAATAGAAATCCTATAGAATGGGAGTATCGAAATCCTACACTCCTCAGCGCCATCTAGGGGCGCTAGTGCTGTCTGAATGTCATCCGTATAGGCTTTATTAATATACTCGATGGCGTATTTATTTTAATGATCTTTGAAATAATTAGGGATGCACCGATACCGTTTTTTTTGGCATTGAGTACCGATATTTATCTTTTGGTACTCAACGATACCGAATACCGGTACTTCCCGACCAGTCAGGAAGCCAGGTGGCGGGTCATTATCTGCAGATTCGATGATTGGCCAGGAAGCAGATTCGATGATTGGCCAGGAAGCCGGCTCCATGCTGTTTGGCTGGCTCAATGCTGTTTGGCTGGAAAGCCGGCTTCTCAGCCAATCAGAATGTTCGTAGGCTGGTCATTACCCGCTGCCGGCTTCCTGATTGGCCGGAAAGCCAACTCCATGCTGTTTGTCTGGCTTAATGTTGATTCCCGGCCAAATCAGCATTGAGCTTGCCAAACAGCATGGAGCTGGCTTCCCGGGCCAATCAGGAAGCCGAGAGGGGGGTCATTACCCACCACCCGGCTTCCGAATTCCGTATAACTGATTCCTAATTCAGTTATGCTGTTCCTTTATATCAGCGTTAGGCAACCTCGGCACTCAAGCTGTGACAAAGCTATAAATCCCACCTTGCCCCTGGGTACCACACCTTTGGCTGTCCATCTTGCAATGCCTCATGGGACCTGTAGTTCCACAACACTTGGGAGTGCAAAGCTTGCCTACCCCCATTTCATATAGTAACATATTAATAATTTATTTTTTGCAGTTAGTAAAAGGTCTACGAAGTTTACATTTCTCTGCATACAGTACTCCCTGCAATCTGCACAAGGTATGTGGATAATTTCTCAATAATCGCAGAGGGACATGGATGGGTAGGGATGAGAATCCCTTGCTTGCAAAATAATAGGCCTAGGAGCAGGTGTTCCCAGGCCACTAGGTTACTGCAGACCAGAATATTTTATACAGCGGGGTAATCTGGTGTGCTCAAGCAAACCCCGGGATGAAAAACTACAGCATGGTCATTCCGGAGGTTCATTACAGCACACTTTATAAATGTGGATTATCTTTCCAATCCCTATCCGATGACACTTCTCTGCCTTCTTTCCCATATAACCTGACATATCTGTTGCCAAGGATGTGCAAACCTGTCAGTTACTGAAACAATGCAAAAAAAAAAAAGAAAAAACTGCAATCCTCTCCATTCCAGTTACACAGTGTAACCTTTCATGGAAGTTTTGTGTTCCTAGATTCTCCATTCCCGTGTGCGTTTCAGTGAAGAAGTACTCAGGCTTGTCCGTGCCCTACTTATTGATCCAGTAACAGCTTAAAAGGCATGTCTTAATAGAAAACTGAAGCGTTCTGCTTTCTGTTAATTAATAGAAGACATTGCAGTAAGCCGAGCTAAAATTAGAAAGTCGCAGGTGAAGTGATGTGAAGCCGCTCTTTTTCCCAACGGGCAGGAGTAATGACGGCATGAAAAATGGCATCAGTGGCTTCTGGTGTCTTATCTACAAGCGCCCAACACATGGGAGTACATCGATCATAGGTGACCGGGTAACTACCTCATCGGTAGCGGCATGGCCCCAGTGCCTTCATCACACACATGGATTAATCCATCAGACACACACATAGATATTATATATATAT
>NW_017306381.1:440202-451457 GCF_000935625.1 Nanorana parkeri | reverse complement strand
GCCGTAAACCCCCCCCCCAAAAATACTGTATTCCTTGTAGAATGTGCTCTGATTTGGGGGTGCCTTAAAATACTGATGAACAACTGAATCTTAGGTTCCATTGTAGCTGGGGCCCCATCAGCGACGCTGTTCATCTGATGTCGGACTGGCCGGAAGTGACGTCACTTCTGGCCGGTCCGGCGGTAGACGAGGCCATATGTGCAGGTAAGAGGATCTAGGAAGCAAGGAAGGAAAGGAGGGAGGGGAGGGATGCAGCCCTGACCAGCCAACCTGAGACCCCTTCAGAGACAACAAAGTCCAAATCCCATTCGCACTGCCACGGTCTCAAAACCACAAGGTATATGTGGTGCCCACACGGATGGCGCCGTGCAAAACACATAGTAAAATAAAAGTAATTCACCGGCACACACTTGAAGGGTTTTTAAAGTATTTATATGTTTATTCAATACCCAATGTCACATACTGTCATACGGTGCTAACGTTTCGGGTCCGCACAGGGATCCTTTATCAGAGCGACAGTGTCACTAAAGCCGTGTAAGGGGCCCCAAAATTTCTGATGGCTGCCCTGCCCTTTCCTCATCTCTTTACCACAGCGGGGATATGTTCTGTAGTCCACAGAGGAGAAGGAAGCAAGTCAATTATACCTTTTCTAAACCACACAGAGAAGTAAAGGCAACTGGGACCCTCAACTCTATAAGGGAGAACAAAGCGGCATGAATGCAGAAACTGCCCTACACAGGCTTAAGAAGGGAGATGTTGCTGGGACAATAAGTCTTACAACTCTCGTTTTGGACAAGGTAAGCAAGCGTCGTTCCTTCTTGGCTGGAGTTCAGCTTTAAGATGGCACAAGGAAGTACAGGAAGTTATGGGCTCACTGGATTTTTGGCAGGATAAACAGCTGCTCTCATTGAAAAGATATAACAAACGGCTGTCAATGGTATATTTAACAGACTGCATGGGAGCAAATAAGAGTAGTCCATTGTTACGGGTTATAAACCCTTTAACTGCTGATCTGAAGCAACGGAGTGATTTAAAGATGGTCTTATGGTTGAATCAGCAGCCATTTGTAACTCGTTAAGGATCTCTCTACTTGAGTTTCACCAGGTGGCACTTGGCTGGTGACCTTGATGCCCACCAAGTGGCCCCCTAGTTGCCCTGTTTGGCAGCTACAGTTATCCACAATTGCCAAGCTCTGAGTCACTTCAAGCTGGCCAAGGCGTTGCATGCAGCATTTGTGCCATACTACTCCACAGACTCCTCATGGCAGGCAGAGCGTGGGGCTAGCCTGGGCGTAGGATGTTCTGCTTCTGTGTCCACCACCGTGACAAAGTAAAAATCGCCTGCATTTCCATTGCTTGCCATTGCTACACGCAGTTGACCACCGATATGAAAATGACTGCCGTTTCCATCTGGGAAGACTGAAACAGATAACAAGGTGTTGCCCATTGCAACCAGAATTCCCATTCCATCACCCAAGTGCAGTAGAAGACACGGCTTAAAAATCTGATGTTATCCACAGGTGGTCATTTTTTTTCTTGGCTCCAGTCTTTCTTTTAGGAAACCAGAGCAAAAAGTGATCGGACCAAATAAAAACTGCTGTCTGTGGCAACCAATCATATTTCTTGGTTGTTTTTCCATTTAAAAACGGTAAATGGAACCCGACTGGTTGCGATGAACTCCACATTTGTTCCACTGCCCGCCGTGTGCTGGTGCATTGCATTCAGATGGAGTGTTTTGCTGCAGAGAACATATGGCTCGTGGTAGCTGATTGTCTCAGATAGATGTAATTAGTGAAACGGGCTGATTGCCGAGATTGAAGAGTACCGGAGAGTCTAGAGCACAATCTACCAGTGTAATCAGGTTGGGAGGAGGCGGACTGCACTGATTATATGAATTTAGAACATCACTACTCTAACCCAGTAAGGGTATTATCATCAGCCAAATAGAAAACTGAGCTTTTTTTGATTGTCTGAAGAACCACCCCCGTAGCATTTTCATATTTTCCATAACTTTCTCTAGGAGCCCTGTGATCCTCTTATTCTGGGAAGGGGGTCCAAGAGGGCACCCCTTGTCATTTCTATTAGATGCAGGGTGCCATCTTGGATTGCTCTTCCAATTGAATATACACCAATCAGCCGTAACATTATGACCACTGACAGGTGGAGTGAATAACACTAAAGTCTCATTACAATGGCACCTGGAAGTGGGAGGGATATATTACAATGGCGCCTGGAAGTGGGGGGATATATTACAATGGCACCTGGAAGTGGGAGGGATATATTACAATGGCACCTGGAAGTGGGAGGGATATATTACAATGGCACCTGGAAGTGGGAGGGATATATTACAATGGCACCTGGAAGTGGGAGGGATATATTGCAATGACACCCGGAAGTGAGGGGGATATATTACAATGACACCTGGAAGTGGGAGGGATATATTACAATGGCACCTGGAAGTGGAAGCGATATATTACAATGGCACCTGGAAGTGGGAGGGATATAATACAATGGCACCTGGAAGTGGGGGGATATATTGCAATGGAACCTGGAAGTGGGGGGATATATTACAATGGAACCTGGAAGTAGGGGGAAATATATCAATGGCACCTGGAAGTAGGGGGGATATATTAGGCAGTAAGTGAACATTTTGTCCCTGAAGTTGATGTGTAGGAAGCAGAAAAAATGGGCAACCGTAAGGATTTGATCGACTTTGACAAGGGCCAACTTGTGATAACGAGACGACTGGGTCGGAGCAACTCCAAAACTGCAGCTGTTGTGGGATGTTCCCGGTCTGCAGTGGCCCAAGGAAGGAAAACTGGTGAACCATCGACCAGGTCATGGGTGCCCAAGGCTCACCGATGCAGGTGGAAAGTGAAGGAAGCCACACGTCGCATGTTACAGGACATAAAGGATCTGCTACTGACGACTTGATGCCAGATACCACAGCATACCTTCAGAGGTCTAGTGGAGTCCATACACAATATTAGGTGGCTGGTCATATTTTTTTATGGCTGATCCGTGTATGTCTTGCTCTGATTGGCTAAGAGGGTCATCAGCATTGATAAGCCTCCTCCTCCGTGCCTATCAGGATGCCCCTAGATAGGGTAACAGCTCTGCGGTGAATGCAAGAGGGCTATATCTGCAACTTACCGCTCATGCAAGCAGTAGATCTAATAATATTTAGCAGGGGTTCCCTGAGAATGGGGAATTCATTCAAGGGTTCTTACAGAGTAAAAAGGTTGCGCACGGCAGAGCTGGATGGATGGATATTTGCCTTGTTACTACATTACAGACAGTTGGTCCTCGCTGACTCATTAGCCAATGCTTCCACTGGGCAATGGAGTGCAATAGAGATTACACTTTGCAACGTACCTGACCACAGCTCTCTCCATGTATAGTGAAGTCGTACTCTGCACTTCTTCTGATAACAAAGAAGCTTGTGTATAATCTGTATACAACGTCTGCAAGGGAAAGGGAAGAACAAAACCAATGGGATTATTACATTGAATTACAAAGTAACTAATGCATTCTACAATGCAGCTCATGGTATACTAAAATGTATTGAAATTTGAACCAACTGCCCAGCATGTTGAAGGAATCTTATTAATTTTTAAATATTGATAATATGACTATTAACCATGTGAAAGAGATTAAACGAGAACTATGGGGTTAAGTCTTTTCCCTATAGTTCTCCTTAGGGTAACGGGAGGAGACAAACTAGCGGCCTCCCGTCACCCTAGGCTCAGTATAGCTGCGTGACTGACAGCTGGCACTGCCTATCTAGAGGCAGAGCCAGCTGTACCCGCCCCCTCCCCCGTCCGATCCACCAGTCAGCGCTGGCGGATCGGAGCAGGGAGGGGAGAATCCAGCCCCTCCCCTGTCATGGCAGAGAGCCGTGACAGGATCGAGAGGTGAGCGAGCGCCGGTATGTGTTCTCTCACCTCCCGATCTACTGAGCCGACCTGTGACAGTCTCATTGTCACAGGTCGGCTAGAACTATGAGGTGAGTGAAAAGCACTCACCTCATAGTTCTCCTTTAATAGATCCAGAAATACCGCCAGCAGTTACATGCCAAGCCCAGCTTTTCTGTGTAAAAGATGAAGTTGTACCACTCCCCAAGCCCCTCTACTTGTTGGTAACCATGCCCATCATATTAAAGGACCAGTAGGGAGTCTTGGGATACATGAAGTCCAGCTCAACTTTCCCAAGACATGTCAGAAGGTGTATACAACTAGATCCGTTGATCAGGGGGAGGCAAACTCTGGCCCTTCAGCTATAAATCCCATTATTCATCTATAGGAGTCATGCCTGTGGCGGTCAGAGTCTTGGAATGCCTCATGGGATTTGTAGTAGCACCACAGCTGGAGGTCCGGGGTTTGCCTTCCCTTGCCCTAGACCTTCAGTTTTGATTGAAGGTGGTCTCTGCCTATATAATTTTTCTTCCTAAACTAAACCGAAATCTGAGTTACCCAGGTTTGTGATCTTGTAGGTGGAAGACGTTGCATCCAAAACAATGTGTAAAGTTCCTCTTTAATACAGAACATCTATGAGGGGGGGGGGGTACAATATCCCTGGTGGGGCAGCTTCAAATTCATGACAAGGCCACAATGATGGGGGGGCGCTTCAGGTCAAATCCTCATATCATTTAAACCAACGCGTTTCAGGGGTCTTTACATGCCGCCTTCATTAGGGCTTAAAGCGGACTTTTACCCATATCTTTAAAATAACAGCAAACACACCTTTAGAAATGCTTAGTGATGACAATCTACAAACACATACTTCTAGATTATTGCCGGCTTTGTATTCTTTGTAGGGATGTCCCGATACCGATGCTAGTATCGGTATCAGGCACGATACAGGGCAAGTACCTGAGGGGCAGTACTTGTACTTGTACTTGGTCTTGAAAAAGTGATATCGGGACATCCCTAATTCTTTGCATTCCTTATTTCTCTTTTCTTCCCCAGTCTTCTGACAGTGGCCATGTTTACCAAGGGCAGATTACCAGCTCTCCTTTTACTTCCTGGATTTCTGGCACATTCTTTTCCTCCCTATTCTTCTCACAGCGGCCATTTATACTTTAAGGGTAGATTACTTTACCTACCTTATCTACCTTTACTTCCTGGAATTCTTTTACAGGTGACTAAGACATGGGACCATGCACATCATATCAGGGGAGGAAATTGCCTTTCCCTGAGATCTCCTGAGATTCCAGATGAGATTTCCCAGCATTGCTCTGCTGATGACAAGGCAATCCCAGGGTGCATTGCTTTGGCAAACTGAAGTCATTTTTCCCTTTCAAAGCAGGAAGTGAACGCTCTGCAAGTGTAAGTATTCCACAATCACAGCATTTTACACCTGACGTGTCTATTGTATTATTAATCATCATACATAGAGGGATGCATTGGTGGAATGTGATTTTTGAGTGTAAAGGTCCGCTTTAAATAGTGGAAAAGGCTGCAAGGTGCTGAAACGTGCCATTATAAACTTTCCTTCCATTTCATGAAAGTCCCTTCTTTCCTTTTCTCCACCATCATTGACTGTTCAAGCCCTGACGAAGGTGGTATGTGAAGTCCCCCAAAATGCGTTGGTTTGAACGATATGAAGAAACAAATATGATGGTTTTGGACTCCTATACAATAAGGCCTGGTTCACACCTGGGCGTTGTTCCTACGCACGGAAAAACGCTCAAACAGGGAAATGCCATAGGAACGTGCAGACAAACGCCCTACGCCCAAAGAAGTACAGGAGCTTCTTTGGGACGTATTTACGCGCGTATCCGGCTGTATCCATTAGCGTTTGTCGCGCGTTTCTTTTACCGCAAATCGCGGTAAAAACGCGCAGTACGAAACGCGCGGCAAACGCGCATTTCCGATACACCTAGGTGTGAACCCAGCCTAAGGAGCTCCATTCTTCTTCCATACGGATTCTACCCAGTCTGTGACAGGCTCACGCAAAGGAGATTTTGCTGGGATGATGATGCACTGCATCATTCATGAGATCAAATACACTTAATCACGCCGGCTGATCCCAGATCCGATCTCTTTTGTCCCGCGCATACGCACGATGGGAGAAGCGCATTTGGAAAATGAAGTCATTGAATAGATAGAACTCAGATGGCCGTTTGGATAAAAGGTCCAATCTAAGGTTACGATAATTAGCATGAATAATTTACAATGTTTGTGTCTCCCGCTTTGCTTATTTCAGCCCTACTCAGAAGAGGACAGACAATGGGGGCACAATAATGCTTTATGTCCCTGGTTCCCCTCAGGGGCCAGACACTCAAATGGAAACATGGTTTACCCGAAAGGCACTCAGCTTGCTGAATAGCATGCAAGGGGCCCATAGCTTTTTTTTTGCAGGCCAGAACCAATACTAGAAAGGAAGTCAATGCACCTACAAGTACAGCGTAAAGAGAACCAGTCAAAGTAGAATCTAAGTAACGAGCCTTGGATTATTTCACATTTGCCGGCCTACACTTATATTACTTGCCCTAATCAAGCTTTTCTTTACCTGGTGATCCTGCCAGTAACACACTTCCTGGACTAGGGTGACAACGCTCGCTCATCGTACTCAATAGAGCAGCAACGTTGTCACTAGGGATGCACCGATACCAGCATCTCTGTATCGAGTACCAATAGTTTTTTTCCGGTACTCGCCGATACCGAATACCGAGTACCGGAAGTCCCATTCAGGTAGCCAGGTGGCGTGTAAAGACTCGCCACCCGGCTTCTCGATTAGCAGGGAAGGTGTCCCCATGCTTCTTGGCACTAGGTGACGAGAAAGCATGGAGCCGGCTTTCTGGCCATTCATGAAGCAAAGCGCTGTGTAATGACGCTGCGCCCAGCTTCCTGATTGGCCGGGAAGCCGGCTCCATGCTCCCTCGTCGTGAGGTGACAAGAGAGCATGAAGCCGGCTTCACGACTAATCAGAAAGCCGGGCGCAGCGTCATTACACGGCGCCTGGCTTCCTGATTGTCCAGCTTCCGACCAATCAGGAATCCGGGCCACTCGTCATTAAAAGGCTGCCCAGCTTCCTAAATGGCTAGGGAGCCGGCTCCATGCTCCCTCGTCACCAAGTGAGGAGGGAGCATGGATCCGGCTTCTTGGCCAATCGGTAACCATGGCACCTAGCTTCTTGATACCGGAAGTTCAGGTATCGGAGCACTCGTACTAGTATCGGTATCGGTGCATCACTAATATTAATATTTTGGTACTCCGATACAGAGTACCGATACTTCCACAATCAGGAAGTCGGGCGGCGTGTCAGCTTCCTGGCCAATCAGCATAGAGCCAGCCAAACAGCATGGAGCCGGCTTCCGGCCAATCAGGAAGTCAAGAGGCAAGTCACTACCAGCCGGCTTACTGATTGGCAGGGAAGCCGGCTCCACGTTCGGTCGCGGCACTGCCGGTCAGAGGAAATTTCTCTCTGACCGTAAGTTCCGGTAACGGGGAAGGTATTACGAGTGCTCGCCCAAATACTCGGTATCGATGCATCCCAAGCAAAAAGTACAAGGTTATTTTCTTGTAGACAAGACTGGTATCTTACTAAATGATCTACATCCCAGTCTTATTATTATTATTACTACATCTATATAGAGCACCGTCAGTTTACTCAGCGCTTTACACACTGTACATTCACATCAAAGAGCTTGCAATCTAAAGTCCTCATCTCATATGCATGCACACATACGTACTGGGGGCAATTTATACAGGAGCCAGTTAACAAGCCAGCATATCTTTAGCAAGTGGGAGGAACCTGGAATACCCGGAGGAAACCCATAAGAAGAACATGCAAACTCCATGCAGATAGTGTCCTGGCTGGGATTAGTACCAAGGACCCCAGTGCTACAAAGCAGAAGTGCTAACCATTGAGGGGCTGTGCTGCCCTGTCTTCACCTACGGTTATAAACAATGGGCAATAACTGAACCAAATGAGTATGGAGATCTGGTATGATAAGAATACAACTTTAATGTATCCTGTGTATAAATTCAGCATCCCCCCGCCCCAGCCCCCCGACACCCGCCTTACCCTGTCAGTATTCCATGCAAGATTGCTTTCCATCTGTTACCAATTGCACACGCTATCGGCTGCTGCATGCTCAGTGTAATATCCCCTCCATCTGTCACCAAGTGACGCCATTCCATCACTTTTACTGGTGGCACATCTGCCAGCTTTCCTCCTTACAACTTTCAGGCTTTAGAATGCGAAATTGTTACTATGAGGGGAAAAAAATAGAGGCTTTCTCCGCGCTCTCATGGGTTCTGCCGCGAACGTTTGTTTGATTACATAACTCATGCACAGCAATATCGCAGCTTGCAGCTTCTATTATTCGCTGTTAATTTCACAAAAAGAGGATCAATGTAGTGTGAAGAACGCCTTCTGATAAACATTTATCCAAAGGGAAGTACTGATCACCGTACCGCTAATTCAATCAATATCCAGTCTGGTTTTTAAATACAGTCAAATGAGTGACGCTTCTAAGTGTGTGCATCACAATAAAAGGGGAAGAGCTGCAGATGGGACAAATGTGACCCATCTATAGAGCAGAGAGCTCACTATGGGGTCAGCTCACCGATGTTCCGGTACGGCGCTGAAGATTACAGCCACACGCAGTATGGTGCTGCGATGGGAGCACAGCAAAGATCTCAGAGGAGACGGGCCTTATGTAGTATGACCTATATTTAAAGTGCTGGGGGAGGAGAACAGAAAACAATATGTGCTCTGACAGCATGCTTCTCCTTTAAAGAGCACCTGTCACAAACTCAACGCAGGTAAAAGCAAAGAAAATAAAGTATTTTAAAGACTTACTTGCAATGTTGCAGTGTTTTGGGTTTTTATTACATTACATGTGCTAGAAAATATGACTACTCAAGGAAAGTCAATTCTCTAGCACACCCTCTCCCTTCTATCATAGCCCTCTCTTCTTATTGGAATATCTAATTACTCTCCATCCTGGCTCAGCTCCCATGCCCCCCTACACATCCACCCCAACATAACCTTTAAATGCAGCTGCCAGGATGCAATAAAGGGGAATGCGTTAGAACAAGTGGGTAGTCCATTTCCATAAATTCACAACCTTAAGCTAACCACTCATCTCTTCAGGGAAGCCTATCCCACCTCATCCTAATCACTCAACCATCACATTCTCAAACAATTCATCCCCACACTGCTACCTTATGGTCACACTGGAGGCAGTGGGCACTCAAGCACCATGAGGTTCCTCTTCCCAGGCACCCCCTGTTTCCTACAGCGTTGGTTTGTTGTGTAGAGTGCTGCAGTGCACAATATGGCTGCTGCATCTAGGGTGGGCTGCTGCTGCGCACACAAGGGGAGAGGTGGCACCTGCATCATGTGTGGCGTGGCGGCATGCAGTGATAGGGGTCAGTGAGCAGGAGGAGGGCGACATCAGATCTCTGCACACCTCCCCACCTAGGCCTGTGTTGGCACTGCTTGGTGTCACTTAGCAATCAAGCAACATTTTATTTTAGTCACAGAAATGTTTTTTCAATTTGGGTTTGCAGCTCCACGTGCCGAGCCCGCCAGGAAGCTGACAGCGCCGCAGCGCCAATCACAGGCACGGAGACATTTCCCGATCTCTGCAGCTGCGGACCGGGATAATGTCTCAGTACCTGTGATTGGCGCTGTCAGCTTCCTGGCGGGCTCGACACGTGGACCTGCGAACACGCCCGAGTCCATTACTATTGGGCACCCCCTGAAGGTGTTTCGCGATGCAGGCTGCATATTTAAAAAAAAATTAAATATGGTGGAAGAGGCAGTGAGGTACCTAGGGGGTAGCCCACTGCCTCTTGCACCATATTTTAATTTTTTTTCCTACCTCTCAACATCCTGGCACATACCCCAGGTTGGGAACCATTGCTCTAAAGCAGGGGTGGGCAATTCCGGTCCTCCAGCTATGCTTTAACTACAAATCACATGATGCATCAGCCTCTGGGAGTCATGCCTGTGGCTGTCTTGCAATGCCTCATGCAATGACTTGCAATGCCTCACTGCTGGAGAACCGGAGTTGACCACCCCTGCTCTAGAGTGTCACTTGAGTGATAGCTCTGACTCTACTGGGGCTAAGGTCAAGATGGCGGCACACCGCAGCAGTCCCAGGGCCTTTGGATGTCTGCACAAGGGAGGCTTTTACAGGTAAATAACATGAATACAACACATTAAAATGCATGTATAATCTATAGGAAGATTTTTGTTGAAATTAATGGACTGGTGACATGGTCTCTTTAAATCACATAACTGTTTCCTTACACCAGTGGTGAGATCTCTAACACTAAATTCCCCGATCTGCAGCAGCATTAAGTAGATATCAATCCAATCAATATGCGCTGTAAAATATTAATGTCACTTCAAAAGTATTTTTCAAGATCTTAAAATCCATGGCTTTCATTGAAATGATCCCTGGTGATCCTGCCATGAAGGTCTTTGGTAAGGCACTCTCAGTTATAGCGCGACAACGCTCCCTGATGTGATCCTGTGTTGTCACCCTGTCCCAATGGCTTCCATGAGAGACTACCAGTGGCCATTGCAACACATCCTACATAGTCACGGTCCAATGTTATCACCATTAGGAAACCTGACCTGAGAAATGTAGTGGTAGCTGGAGTTCATGTAGACAGGAAATGACTGCAAAGAGGCAGCTGGAGTTCAGCAGCACCGAGATACAAAAAGGATGAACAAAAGATGAAAACAAGTATTTTATTAAACAAAAATAATGGCAATGATCTATAGTACAGGGTGCTTTAAAAACCAAATGTCATTCAGGTAGGGTTTAATACCAATTTACTATGCTCTCCCTGATGTATGTTTTTTATTTCTACCATTTACTGGGAATAAACATTAATAATCTGCTGTCGCGGCTTAATTCTGGGACGTTCTGACATGTAACACTAGTGCTGGAGCTTCCCACTTTTTCACATATTCCTATTGAACCATCAACGTGATAGACTGCCTCACTGGTCAATAGGAATGTGCAGGAGGGCAGGAAGGGGCAGGCAAGCTTAATTTCTATGATGAAGTGACCACATTTTGCCTGATAGAACGCATTAAGCCAAAATAGCAACGTATTGGTGGCCACTGCAGGTGTGTAAAAGGCACCTCTAGGACTTTATACCTGCAGCAGTTCTTTTAAAGTGACAAGTCACATAAGAAAAAACCCTCAACAAACCATGAACCCTTAAAGAAGAAGGGTAATACGCATACATCCCATACTCCCTGTAAGACGCATACATCCCCCCC
>NW_017306381.1:432909-440051 GCF_000935625.1 Nanorana parkeri | reverse complement strand
CCCCCCCCGAATATAGCAAGGTTATAATGCCATAGAGCACGTCAAAGTGGCAACGCTGGGAGAGCCCATGCAAGGTAAAGGAGCCGCCCCATAGGCACTGCACATAAGAAAGAGACAAAAAACAATGAAGTGGTAAGGTATGTTGCTACGTTTTTCTATGGAGGGTTTGATAACGCTTTCAGTGCCATCCCATCTTGACATGATATCCCCAAGTGCACCATTGTCCTTTTTAAAGCCTTCACAATATCTGACCATGTCTCATTGCAACTTACATATAGAGATCCATCGGAAACTCCTTCATCATGTGGGTTACTATGAATTCCACCATCAGATCTGAAAGAGAGCAGGGAATGAGTGTCTGACACCGATCACTGCCACCCTCCTCCTCCCCCCACATTCTTTAATAACTGCCATTAAAGCAGGTCACCGGCACCATCCGTAGCAGGGCACACTGGGGTGGGCTTACTATCCTGGCGGTAATACCTATGGTTCTCCGCTCTGATTTACTCGAATGAATGAAGACAAATCAAAAGGACAGGATTACAGCTCTAAATTCCGGGCTTTCATCAGTGTGGAAAAGGATAGGGGATTACCATGGCAACGGAAGCTGCTAAAAATAATCATAAGAGGACCGGGGCTGCCTGTGTTTCTCTGAATGACGAGCTCATTACAGATAAGCCCTACAAGGCGAACCTAAAGAGATTCTCCACCTTTCTGCCCTAGAACATGAAAAGGCTACAGATGCTTCCTACTTGCTCATGCACTGCTTTAGATCTCTATCGTATTTTGCAACGACCTCAGCCTTTTATCATTGTAATTACCTATAAGATCCGGTATCTACATTTTGTTTCTGAAGCTGCCTGAAAAATCTTAAGACTGCCGTGCTTCTGCCTAAGAGCAGTGAGCTGCAATGTGAACAGAGAACGCTCACCCAAGCCAGCCAGTTGTGGTTAATGGGCAATGTTCTTAAATTTTTAGGGCCTACCTCAACTCAATAGGCATCCCAACACCAACTCAATAGGCATCCCAACACCAAGTATTCTATGCAGATAAAAGTGGTGGGTTGGGATGGTTGTTTTCTCCTGAGATAAGCTGGCAGCCGAGTGCTTCTCCCTCCACTGGCCAAATATGCACGTTTGACCAGTGTGATTGCAAGATGTTCATTTGTAAGACATACCAGGCCATCTGAAATCTCTAGGCCAACACATCTAAGGTCTACAAGCCACTGTAAGTTTGTACCCCACTATCTGAAGTCTATGGGCCACCAAACGAGGTCTGTAGGCCACCATCTGAGATCTGTAGACCAATGTAGGATTATATGCCACCATCTGTTCTGTAGACCACAGTAGGAGGATAATATGCCACCATCTGAAGTCTGTAGACCACTGTAGGATAATATACCACCATCTGAGGTCTGCACACCACTGTAGGAGGATAATATGCCACCATCTGAGGTCTGTAGATCACTGTAGGATTATAATGCCACCATCTGAGGTCTGTAGACCACTGTAGGATTATATGCCACCATCTGAGGTCTGGAGACCACTGTAGAATGATAATATTCCACCATCTGAGGTCTGTAGACCACTGTAGGATGATAATATGCCACCATCTGAGGTCTGTAGACCACTGTAGGATGATAATATGCCACCATCTGAGGTCTGTAGACCACTGCAGGATTGATATGCCACCATCTGAGGTCTGTAGACCACTGTGGAATTGTACACCAATAGGCCTGTGGCTTTGCTCTGCATGAGGAAAGTACAGGTTTGCTTTTGAGCAATAAACATCTCAGATGTTTCTCTACTCTACTAAAGTTGCATTTTTGCTTTTATTTCTGTCTCCATTGGAAAGATTTCCCATTACTTCCTGTCTCACTGAGCCCTTGTGATTGGGACAGGAAATCAAGAAAAATCAGGAGACGTGAGACTACCCTCCCTGCACATCCAGCAACCCACTGAGAAAGATTTGTGCTGGGAAATGTATGCAACCAACACGTCATTCAGCCTAACAGTGTCTACCTAATTTTTAAAGCCGCCTGTCATTGGAATGAACTCATATCTGGACTATTATATCACGATGAGACGCTTCAGGTCTACACATTTACCCTTTCATACATTTAGAGAAAGAAACTGACAACATGCAATAAAAGAATATGATATATTGGTGTAACTCACCCAGCAGAGTACACACCAACGGTCTGCTCGGTACATTCTTGTCGGCTGGCTTTTTCCGATGCCTCATTGGCTGCAAAGATTTAGATCACAGATAGTAAGATAATGCAAATAAGCAGATGTTTCCCTTCTTTACTATCATCCCTAGACCAAAACTGGCAGTTAACCCTTGCAATGCAGGGGTAGCCCCATTGGTTTTATTATACCCGGAGTTCTTCTTTAAACACTTATCAAAAAAATTAAACTGGACCCAGAATAGAGCATGTTGCTCTGCTGCAGACATAGGCAACCATCCTTTGAATCAATCTCTGAGTATAGACTGAATCACCCAGGAGCTATATTCTGATATAGGAGGATTAATGGCCCCCAAACATGTTGGCTGCCACTATTGTCCTGGTTATTGTTAGAAGAACAAATGAAAAACTTTTTGGGCTCTTAGAACCTCTGTATGGCACCGTTGGTTTATATACACATAAGCTTCTTTTCAAGTCAGGTGACCCCCAACCTTCCTGCTTTGTGGAGAGCCGCTGAACACAAGCCATGTGGCTTCATTAAAAGCCCTTATTCCCATCATGTTGGGGATCCGTAGCCAGCTCCTCACTTCCACTTTCCCCTAAAGTTCTCAAAACCTATGGGCAGCTTTAATTTTATCCATGATAAATGGCTAGCATGCATCTAAAGGGTGGAGGCTGCAGACAATGTTGCCAACCTCTTTATGTGGCAGTAGGACCTCTAGACTTAGCCCTTGGTACAGTAACAAACATTCCCCTTCAACACAGAACCAGATCAGCGTTTGGCGGCAGGAGCAGCCAGATATTTAAGTATGTACAGTCTTCCATTACAGGTATGACTTGCTTAAATAACTTTCCTATAGCGACAGGGTTGCTTTGGAGTATTTGTATATTTTTACCATGCACTACAAAAACAAGGCCTCAGTGACCTCTGTAGCTGCAGGCATTGTGGAGAAATTAAATCTTCAAACTTCACAACAGAGGCACTGAAATCACACTCCTGTGCTGGGACAGGTCTAGTTTGGCACTTTAAAATCCCTACTGATTAGCCAGGGAATTACAAGAAATGTATACTCACTGTCCACATATACCACTTGTTATAAAGGGTTTCGAAAACTTCACAGGGTATAGAAACATTACAGATATTTGTCTTTTGGAGGGCCCGATGTTTGTCTGTTCATAACTGACAAATATTTATTGCTAGTGTACGTGTACAGATTCGACAGAGATCGCACTAACCATTCTGTGGAGGTTCACGCGGAAGTTCATGTTGTCGTCGTGCAGAAAGGCATTGACATATTGGTCCTGTGCAGACACATGAGAAGTAAAAACCATTAACTGCAGTTACTGCAATCCACATCAACAACAATATGCGGGAACATTTCGTATCCTCTGAGGGAACGCAAAGAATCAACTGCAAACCACAGCTAATGGGGAGGAGAAGAGGACATGGCTGCTCTACAGAAATGAACAAGGTGTTCCTTTACCAGTATACTTGTAAGGTCTGCTGCTGAAATAAAGATTAAAGAACTATGGGGTTAGGGCTTTTCCCCATAGTTCTCCTTAGGGTAACAGGAGGACACAAACTAGCGTCCTCCCGTCACCCTAGGCTCAGTATACCGCAAGCTACAGCTAGCGGGATACTGAGACGCCGCAGCTGAAGCGGATCCCGACAATTATGTCTGGATCCGCCCAGCTGCGTGAGTGACAGCTGGCTCTGCCTATCTAGAGGCAGAGCCAGCCGTGCCCGGCCCCTCCCCCGTCCGTTCCGCGAGTGAGCGCTGGCGGATTGGAGCGGGGAGGGGGGAATCCAGCCCCTATCCTGTCACGGAAGAGAGCCGTGACAGGATCGAGAAGTGAGCGAATGCCGGTATGTGTTCGCTCACCTCCCGATCTACTGAGCCGACCTGTGACAGTCTCATTGTCACAGGTCGGCTAGAACTATGAGGTGAGTGAAAAGCACTCACCTCATAGTTCTCCTTTAAGCATTTTAAAGGTAAGGAAAAAAAATAAACTTTTTTTCCCTGACTGTATTACGTACAAAAGATTTGTTGAGGGAAAGATCCTCTGTTCACACTTCACTTTAAAATTTATTGTAAATAAAACACGCTCCTGCCTGAAAAGATTGACAGCAGCGTCTAAAAAAAAAAACAACAAAAAAACAAACAAAAAAAAAAAAACAGGGCGAAAATCAATACAAGAAGCCACGATTGATGTCATGCGCTTTCCCGGATCGCAGCGGTCACCATGACTTATGAATGTGAGGGCAGACACCTTAGCTGTGACATTGTGCTGGGATGGTACAGCTTATTAAAGCACGATATACCCGTATGGAGGAATCAAAGCTGTGTATGTGTCATAAGGGGCTGTAGTCACTGTGATATGGCCGGAAAGGAACTGATATGAGAAAAGTAAAAATCGCAGGAGCCGCTATAAATCGGCTATATTAGTATATCGGAATATAGATACAGTACATGAAATACACTTTTGGATGAAAAGCTTCGAGCTTAAAGGTGACGGCACTTTGTTGGAAGTGTCAGCACCCATGTGCATATAGGAACAGCTTATGTGGCCGCTGACAATTCATATACTATTTATTCCAGTGTTCTCAGCCATTTGAGTTGTTTGTTTTTTTTACTACATGTTTTTATATAAGAATTGTTTGCTACACTATAGAAGATTTCTCTGCTCTTTTTTAATGAGCCATATTGCCCTGCACTGGTCCGTGGATTACTTTTTATTACATGCTCGGGCATTTGTGATACATTACTGGCGCCGTGGATGCTGTCGGAAGCTGTGTGTCAGGGTACCATGCACAGGCGTCCTCACACCTCATGCAGGTACCCACGCAGGATGACCAAATTAATATGCCCACACAGGATAGGGTTCTATGCACACAGTTTATTGGTTCCACATCAACAAAACTACAAACCCAACAAAGAGGGGCAACAGGCCTGCAGATGTACAGCAGGCCTCGGGATACCAGAAGAGTGGTCAGGTACAAGCCGAGTCGTTAACAGGAGGGCTGCGCGGTACAGGAACAGGATTCAACGGAGAGTGGTCGGGTAACAAGCCGGGTCGGTGACAGGTTTTCAGATAGGAAGCAAGGTTCAGGAAGCAGGGTTTCAGGTTTATGGGAATCAGTCAAGTGCAGGCGACACAAATACTGAGCCAGCTTCCGGACTGCAGGTAGGGCCTAAATACCCTCCCAGGAAGCACCAGGTGATGGGATGATCAGTCACAGCTGGGGCACACCCGCAGGTGAGTACTGGAGCTGCAGGTTCCTTACAGTCCCTGGCTGCTGGAGACACCCGCAGGCGAGCACAGGAACTGCAGGACATGGCTCCAGCACCACCTGGGGGTGCTCTGGATCCTGACACTGTGGGATGAAATTGTAAAGGCTGTATGTCACCTTTATTAGAGATACAGACATGTGCACAATTATAAGTAGCTCATAGTTGAAACCATCTCATTGCTGCGGCAGGTTCATTTAGGTATGTCACCATATCAGATCTAACAAAGCGGATTATAGTAAGACCTCCTGCATGGTATGCCGCCAGATTGGATCCTACAAAAGTGCGTTTAAAGGCAAACTATGAGGTGAGTGAAAATCACTCAACCTCATAGTTCGAGCCGACGTGTGACAATGAAACTGTCACACGTCGGCTCAATAGATCGGGAAGTGAGGGAACACATACCGTCGCTCGCTCACTCACTTCTCGATCCTGTCCCTGCAGAGAGCCGCGACAGTCATTCACGGCTCCCTGAAGCGATCCCCCCCCCTCCCCTGTCCGATCCTCCAGCGCTGACTGGTGGAACGGATGGGGGAGGGGGCGGGTACAGCTGGCTGTGTTTAGATCTGCGAAGGGGAAGGGTGGGTTCGTTTAGCTCAGCTGACAGGGGCAAAAATAATAAATGCACAGTGCCTAAAAGTGCAACTATTTTTTAACCTCCACTTTGCAAAGACAAAAGAGGCCCATGCGAGTATTTTCTACTCGAGCGATTGTCCTTTATTGTACACAGAGAAAATCTGTCTTCTTTGCAAAGCAGCTGAACGTTGAAGAGAGCAGCAAAATTACACTGGCATTAAAATGCACGGCGTGAAATAAAACGCTTATAAATTCTGGATATGTGATGCTTTATTGGCTCTGTGCCACCCACTATTTAGTAGAATTTACAAGAGACATTGCTTTTTGTGTCCAATCTTAAAGACTAATTAACTTTGACGCATTGCCTTGTTCCATTGGCTCGCTCCAACTCATTAGCTTTTAGATTCCGGAATTTCATTTTGTGCTTTCATAAGCAAATGTATTTTTAGCTGCTCTCAACCAGCCAACTCCTTAAGATACTTTCTGCAAAACATTGCACCTTCGCTATCTGGAAATATTAATGATGTATGATGTGGATAAAGGGGAATTTCAGCGCATACTACATTGTTTACAGACAGCACAGACCATTAACAAATTACGACTTTATTATGAATAGGTGTAAAGAGGCCTAAGATGAACCAGGGATCTGTTTGTTATTGTTATTTGCAGTGTGGTGCCCAGCCTAAGCAGTGGTACCAAAGCTGGAAAAAAAATGCAAGATATAATCAGCTCACGTGCGTCCAAACTGACCGAAAACAGAAAGAAAAAAAGCTGCAACAATAATTGTACATGATCCTGATGTGAGTAAAGAAACCGTGACCCACCTCAGCTATACAAGTAAGGATGATGAGGCAAAGCTTCCCGCTGTTCAGCCGATGTTCATCTACAAGAAAGGAATAAAAGTTAGTAATATATCGTCGGAATGGAGGCAAAAAGAGTCTAATACGTGAAAGGAGCGTTAGAAGCAACAAGGCGGGAAATTTCACAAACCAAGGCCATCTCCATGACTAAGATGGAACTATGGCTAAAACTTCTTTTTAGTTGTATCGGCATCGGCATTGATGGAGGAGCTTAGAGACCAACAAAGA
>NW_017306381.1:425097-432895 GCF_000935625.1 Nanorana parkeri | reverse complement strand
ATAGAGAGAGGGGGAGAGAGAGAGAGAGAGAGAGAGAGAGAGAGAGAGGTGGAGAGAAAGGGAGGGGAAAAGAGAGGGGAAGAGGGAGGGGAGGATAGAGGAGAGGAAGGGAGATGGAAGAAAGAGGGGGAAGGGATGGGGAGATAGAGAGAGAAAGGAAGAGATGGAAAGGAAAGAGGGATATTAAGAGACAGATAAAAACAAATAATTAAGAAAATAGAAAGAGCGATGTGTGTGAGGGATGGGGAGAAGAACATGCTTCGGTTACTGATAAAATATACAACAAATGTCCTGATTGCAGGCAGAGAGAAGACCGCGACACATCCCACACAAATGAAAGAGAGTCGGTGTGTCAGGCCAGTATGGCAGTGTATGTCAGGGGAATCGCAGCACGGCGAGTTTGTCTTTGTTACAGACGTTCTTCCTTGTGTAGGTGGCTGGTGATGGTTTGTTCGGTGTGATTACAAGAGTGACAGTATTGCAGGGACGGCAAATTCCCCGCGTTTTACCTTTCGTGTCTTGCATGATGATGGAACTGTACTTTAGGAAGGTGATGAGCAGGTTGCTAGTTTGTACGTCGGCATCGAGTTCCGTGGGGCTGATCACTGCAGAGAACACAACATTATCATTCACATTTTCAGGAGTCCCTTGTCATGAGTTCTCCTGCCACATCCCCTGCATCCCAGGTACAATAAACAATACTTAGTTACCAGCAGTTAGATCTTCCATCCCTTTGCTGCTTACTTATTCCCCAAATCACATTGCATATCAAGCTGGTATGTGAATCATCACTGTACACTGTGATGTGCCTAAGGCTGGGTACTAAGCTATAATGGTGGGGGGGGGATCTTTGCATGCAATGCTAGCTAAGCCAGAATAGAACATGTTAAAATACATGTAAACCCTCATTGACATTGTATTTGCTAAAGTGCTGTGCATCCTCAACAGTTGCCTTTTTTTTATTATTAAATGCTGCCTTTTCCCCCTTTGTTGCATCTCACAGTGCTGCAGATCCTGTGCAACCTCCTTACAGCCACTTGCTGTCTGCATGCACACCACCGACAGCTACATGGCAATTTTCAGGGAGGGTTTCCTAATGGTGACCAAGACTCTGTGATGTGTGTTAAAATAGCCATCAGCTGTCCGCGTGACAACACAGCACCACAAGTGAGAGGAGGAACAGAGTGTTGTCACAAGATAACAGGTAGTGTCTGAACAAGGACCGTCATGGCAGGATCACCAGGGATTATTTTGGAGATGCATCGATACAGAGTATTTGGGCAAGTACTCGTACTCGCCCAAATGCTCTGATGCCTAGCCCTATACTTCCAGTATCAGGAAGCCGGGCAGCGCGTCATTACACGCTGCCCAACTGCCTTATTGGCCGGGAAGCCGGCTCTATGCTCCCTCATCACTTGTGACGAGGGAGCATGGAGCCGGCTTCCCAGCCAATCAGGAAACCGGGCCGTGTGTAATGACTCACTGCCCGACTTCCTGATTGGTCGGGAAGCTGGCCAATCAGGAAGCCGAGCGCCATGTAATGACGCGGCACCTGGCTTTCTGATTGGCCGGGAAGCCGACTTCATGCTCCCTCGTCACCTCATGACGAGGGAGAATGGAGACGGCTTCCCGGCAAATCAGGAAGCCAGACATCGCGTCATTACACGGCGCCTGGATTCCCGATTGGCCAGAAAGCCGGCTCCATGCATTCTCGTCACCTAGTGAAGCAAAGCATGGGGACAGCTTCCCTGCTAATTGGGAAGCCGGGTGGCAAGTCTTTACGCGCCGCCCGGCTTATCAGGAAGCCAGGTGGCGAGTTATAACACGCCCCCTGGCTTCCTTAATGGGACTTCCGGTATCGGAATCGGTGCTCGTACTCAATACCGAAAAACCGGTATCGGTGCATCCATAGATTATTTTAATAGAAGCTGCAGATTTTATATTTCAATTTTCAATATTGAAAATGAGTCCTAAAAAATGGCATCAATATGTTTTTTTAATGAGATTTTAGTGATTGGTTTTCCATATACTTAAATGAAGTTATTTTTACCTAAGCCCAAGCTGTCATAGATATCACTGGAACCAGTTCTGTAATAAACAACGTGATATATGGCGGCGGAGGCCGAGGCTCAGCAAAGGCATAAACCAACTCGGGGAAATTTATACCAGGCACGCTGTCATCCAAATATATCTCCATCCCAAAACACACAGCTACAGATGATGATAATTAAATGAAATTGGAAAAAGCTAATTTCTCAGTGCAGGCCGCTATCGTATATTATCAGATTCATAATTCAAGTGGAATATTGCAAGGCTGTAAACTTGCATTCTGTAGCCGAGGAAAGGAAATAGATAATTATACAGCTGCTCAAGGCAACAAGTGCAATCGATGAACAGCTAATGGTACTCAAGAAACAAACTTCTGAAATCCAAAATGTTAACCTGATGTGATCAACAGAGCTGCCAACTTGTTAGTTTGACTGCAGAGCCCCAAAAGCCCCACATTGTGATGAACGATAGGGAAGGGTGTTGAGGGAGCAGGGGAGAGGTGGAGGCAAGTTAGCACTCCGAGCAACCTTGAATTTACCTTTTGCAATGACAAGCATCCCACGTTATGGGGGTCTTAAAGCCCATCTCCGGGCAAAAAAGAAAAAAAGTAGGGGCTACCCTAACATTGCAATAGTAAGTGCTTGGTTTAGGTCTAGGACAGGGGTGCCCACAATTTTTTGTCTTGAGATCTACTTTTCAAATGACGAGCTCAATGAGATCTACCAACGAAAAAACACCTTTATTTAAAAAAACAAGCACATTAAAATCGTTACTGGGATTACTGCCTCTCTATCTCGCGCTCTCTCTCTCCCGGCTCTTTCCCCTGTGTATCTCCCTCTCTGCTTTCTCTTCCCTCTCTGCTGTCTCTTCCCTCTCTGCTGTCTCTTCCCTCTCTGCTGTCTCTTCCCTCTCTCTCTGCCGTCTCTACCCGCTCTCTCCGCCGTCTCTACCCGCTCTCTCCGCCGTCTCTACCCGCTCTCTCCGCCGTCTCTACCCGCTCTCTCCGCCGTCTCTTCTCGCTCTCTCCGCCGTCTCTTCTCGCTCTCTCCGCCGTCTCTACCCGCTCTCTCTGCCGTCTCTACCCGCTCTCTCTGCTGTCTCTTCTCGCTCTCTCTCTGCCTTCTCTTTGCCTTCTCTTCTCTCTCTCTCTGCCTTCTCTTCTCTTTCTGCCTTCTCTTCTCTCTCTCTCTCTGCCTTCTCTTCTCTCTCTTCCTTACCTGGTCTCCTCTCATGTGCACTGTCCTGTCCTCCTGTGGTGCTCGTGCGGCAGAATGTGGTTGACGCTGCAGACGGGGAGAGGTGTCCCGCCCCTTCCCATCTGCAGCGTCTTGATACATTGAGCCGCACTAGCACCGAGGGAGGGACAGTGAGCCGATACCGATCTACCAGTATTTGCTTTGCGATCGACTGATAGATCGCCATAGCCCTAATGGGCACCCCTGGTCTAGGGGCTGTAGTAAGGGCTGATCAGGAGGGGGTCCATGCACTGATCCTCTCCTGATCAGAGCAGTACTGAGCAGATGTCACCGATGTGACACCCGTGCCCATACAGTTTTATCCTCCATCTTGCATCAAACTGCAATTACCGGACCCCATGTCAGTCCATGTTGAATCGGAAGTAAACGGACATGTGTCCATTTACATCATATTACCCCCATATGGCACGATCAGCTCTTGCGAAATGGATCTCTGACCCGTTTTTCTGGGCCGACTGGAGATGGGTTTTGAACTGGATATGTCTATCTCAAACCACTTCCTGTTTCAGACAACAAAGTAGCCATACGTTATAATGAGCTCATCATTAGTACACTGCCCTCCCCCTATTATCTTCCCTTGGTTGCAGGAAATTGGTCTTGCCCGCTGTGAAGGTTTGTTGGGGGAAAAAAAATGCTATACTCACCAACTCAACAACCCAGCACTGCTCCACCACCTCTGCTGCTGCTGATGGCCAGTGCTATTACAGGTTGAATGAAACCCAGCATCAATCAATCACTTCCTGTGAGCCCAGGACGTCATGGACACACACACCCGGAGGCGATTCATCATGCTGGTCTGGGCTCACAATACAATGTCACAGCGGGAAGCAGTCACATGTCACAGCATGAGCACCATTCTATCCACCTACCGTCACCACAGAATGGGACCCTATCCGTCACATGACCAGTTGGAGTTCTGCTAGAATATAGGTATGCATGCTGGAATTTTTCAATGTAAGGGGTGGAGAGGGAGCTTTAGTGGAATGAAAGTTGGAATTAGGCTTTTGACACACAAAGAAAAGGTAAATAAATGTAATAAGATTAAACATACCATCAGAAGAAGGAGGGGTCGTACCCAGAGGAGTTGTTGGTGTAGTAGGTATCGGGCTGATGGGTACCGTAACCAACCCCATCTCAGGATGACTCTAAACAAAAGGAGAAAGAAAATGAAGTGTAAGGGATTGAAAACATTATTTCCACACAGCTGCAAAATACATGAATTCTTTCACCTGCTAAAGAAATTCAATTCTGTTCAGCTACTGTTATGATTCACCCTGATGCAATGCATGGTGGGATGGCGTACATGGGACCACTATACACTATTGAAGTTGCCTGGCAAGTGCACTGTGCCATCCTTGTCCTGTAAGCTGATAAATACCTCTCCCCTTCCAGACCCATGATGCAGGAATGATGCATGTTCAGCCCACTGCCTCTGAAACCAGGTCATCCTGGACTTGCCCCCAGCCTGTGACTGGACAGTGAAAGGAGAAGCAGTACAGTGATAAGCTCATCTTTCTGTCACTCTGCTATCCTATCATCATGCTTCTTGTCAGCACATGAACTGATTGGCTCCTGGTATGGTTCTACCTCTCACACTCCAGCCCTGCTGTGAAGGGACTGTAAGAGTCTGATACCAGGTCAAATTCAGTACTTACACTGCTTTGGGTGCAAAAATGGAAAAAAGGGCCTCAGTCATGAAGGGGTTAATGATGTATTAATGAGTACAGAGCTGTAAGAGAACTATGGGGTAACCTTTTTCCCCCATAGTTCTCTTTAGGGTCACGGGACGACATATACGAACGTCCTTCAGTGACCCAAAGCTCAGTTTATAGCAGGCTATTGCCCACTATATACTGAGAGCACCGCAGCCGGGACGGATCCCAACAATTCTGTTGAGGTCCACCCAGCTGGCTGGCTGATTGACAGCGGGCTCTGTCTATCTAGAGGCAGAGCCAGCTGTGCCCACCCTCTCCCCTGTCCATTCCATTAGTCAGCAATGGAGGATATGTGGGGGGGGGAGGAAATCGCTGTCAGTCACCTCTCTCTGCAGGGAGATGATCGAGAAGTGAGCGAGTGACGGTATGTGCCCGCTCACTTCCCAATCAATAGAGTCGACATGTCACAGCTTCAATGTCACACGTCGGCTAAAACTATGGGGATGAGTGTAAACCATTCATCTCCATAGTTCTCCTTTAATTTGTGTCTTTTCAATCTGTCTGGACTTCAGCCTTAAACAAAATTGCATTTACTTCTCTACAGTGTCAGTAAAACAATGAATAGAGCGAAGAGGACACAGCAACCGATTTATCTGAAATATTTGTTTTGTTGCACATTGGCCTATATGACTTTTCATTTATAAGGAAATGACACGGCAAGCTAGTGGCAATGCCGATGTGACAAATGGGAGATGGAATTGTGAAAAAAGATGTCATCAAAAAAGTACAAAAATAAAATAGATTAGACAAAAGAAGAGAAAGTAGGATCCACGGACCTGCGCCAGCACAGTGATAAAGTTCCTGTTCAGATGCACGGCTTCGTAAAGAGCCAGTAAAATAGCCTCGTTAGTTCTGTAAACACATAAAACACCACATTAAAAAGACATAAAACATGGAACAGTATAGCCAGCATGGGATGGGGTCTTATATCGTATCTCTGGTAAAATCAACTTGCTAAACTGACAGCATTCTGCAAATATCTTCAAGATGAATGCCAGGAAAAATCTAGATTTACTTACCTGATCCATGACCCTGCCAGGCTGCTAGACCGCTTCTTGCAGCCTCTGCCCCCCAGGCCCTGGCGGTCTAAGAACTGCTGACATTATCACATCTTATGCAGGTCCACTGTCTTTCGTCTTCTGGTCGGGAAAGATGGGTAGCACAGGGAGCACGCACTGTAGCAGTCACATGATCACTCACGTCAACAGTGGTTTGTCCCTTAGCCCGCTGATAGCACTGCACATGCACGCTCCTGTGCCAGGCATGCCCACGCCAGGTTTACCCAGCACATAGTGCCCTAATCTGCTTTTTTAGAGCCCCTAGACAAAACAAGTACTTAACCCTTGCAGTGTAGGGGTAGCCCGACTGCATGGGTACATTTTTAATTTTCCCGGAGTTGGTCTTTAAGGGCAAGTTCACACTATCGCATTTTGGATGGCACCCCAATGCACCTTCCCAAAAAGGGTCAGATATGGTTTGGCCATCCTGGGGTCCATTGGTGGCTTATTCAAAAGGCTGCTGGAATGTGACACGTTACCATCTGAGAATGGGGCCTCTGAATGACTCTGCATGCAGACATGTTGAATCCAGGGATGATGTTTCTGCAGAGTTTTTGGCTGCAGCTCATTGGCCAGTGTGTATACAGCCATAGCATAGAATCCGCCCTAGGTCATCCATCTGGTCAGGTTTCCTGGCCTAAAGAAGCAGCATGACCTCACCCATCTGATCTCTCTTCCTATCAGCATATTTCCTTGTCATCAATAGTGGTTATGGCACAACTGATTGGCTCCCAGTGCTGCCCCTCTCTCCACCAATCTGCATCCTGCCGCACAGCGTATTACGGAGGGGCCAATATCAAGCACTCACACAAGTTGCCTTTAAAATACAATATTTATGGCTAATGAAAAAACATATTGATTAGCATTTGTTTTATTTTTGCCTTCAGCTTAGTAAAGCAAATGACAGTATCTATAACAGAGCCTCTAGAACAAGGGCGGGCAAACTTCGGCCCTCCAGCTGTAGTGAAACTACAAATCCCAGTATGCATCTGCCTTTGGGAGTCATGCCTGTGACTGTCAGAGTCTTGCAATGCCTAATAGGATTTGTAGTTTCACCACAGCTGGATTTTCAAAGTGTGCCTACCCTGCTCTAGCTTCAAAACTGGAAGTCCTACAGTCAGGGGTCTGTAAGCAGCAAGGCATGCTGGATAAAATAACTCACCAGCACTTGTAGAGTCACTTCCTTGCAGCTGAGAAACTTTGCATTCAGAAAGCGGCAACCCAGTGCTTTTTTATGGATTGCAAATTTGCTTTCCCCATTTAAAGCATATGCAAAGCATTTGTTTGTTTGCTTTTTAATTAACACTTTAATTTTGTGAAAATAAAACACACAGTCATGATAGAAATGTACTTACTGAATGGAGATCTTGTCATCGGCGTCTGCTATGAACATACTGCCCACCTGTGGAAGGAAGAAGCAGCGCAGTCTTATTCACAAGCTCAACGCACGTAAGAGATACAAGGGAAGTGCTATCCAGTCTGGCACACGAGCAGTGCTAACCTGGCAGATTTACCATTAGATCACAGCACAAGCCAAGCTGAACCCGATACAGACAATGGGAGAGCATTTCACAGTTGGCAGGAATGTGGTCTATAACTGTTGGATGTGCTTCTGCACCAATCTCAAAACAACATCAATACATGAAATCCAATTACCATGTTGGTCAGGGCAGAGAAGAAGCCTGTCTGGTGTTCTTCCTCCTTGTCCCGGTAATGCCTA
>NW_017306381.1:412564-425085 GCF_000935625.1 Nanorana parkeri | reverse complement strand
AGATACTCCCGCCATTATCCAGGGCTTCCAAAAAATAAATCCTGAATGAACCATTCAACTATTAAGCCAAGGACAATAGGTTAGGGGCGTCCGATGTCATGAGCATAACAGACCAAATCAAAAGAAGGTGATGGACAGCACCAACAAGCACCACCATTATCATCTATTTGCACTGGAAGGACCTGAGCACATGAATGCTTTTTGTAGTACAAATCAGGGCAAAACAACAGCATCGTAGTCATGCTCCCTGCGACTCAGGCTATTGAGGAGGATCTAGACCAGTGGTTCTCAGCCTGGGTAACCTCAGGACGCACATTTGTCCCTGGTCATTAAGTCGTGACCCAAGTCGCAGAGCATTAGGGTACCGTTGGGGGGTACCGTTCAAATGAATGGCTACGCAACACACCTCCCCCACCAGAATGCAGGGTAGGTGCGATTGCCTGGTACAGTGCGTTAGTCGCACGGTACTATGTGATTACCGCACTATAGTAGTGTGAACGGGCCCTCAAAAACACTGACATACATACACAGCCATTCTCACACAGACATACACACTCCAAAACATTTTTTGCTTGGTTTTATTTTTTTTAAGGTCCACCCAGTCTCCCTTACAAGAACTGGAGTGGAATCTCAGCCTGGGGTCCAGTGTGGGCTGCTGTGCTGTGACGGAGCTCCATCCATATGTGCATTGCTTGTACAGCTCCCTTGCGTGCCCTGTATAGGTGACGGGAGCCAGAATGTGACGTCACTCCGGTCCAGGCACCTCTATAGAACACATGAGGGAGCTTGTCCCACCCCACCTCAAACTGACACTCGGCGCCGGGATGCATATTTTGAATGGCTGCTTGGCATGAAAACTGACAGTGCTGCGTTAGGGAGAGGCAGACTAGCCTCTCACCTAGAAAAGTGGAAGGCATGTGGCGGCCCACAGAACACGAGGTCGCGAGTCGCGACCCACTTGTGGGACACGGCCCACCGGTTGAGAACCAAGGATCTAGACCAATAACATTTATACAGATGTGTAACCCTAAGACAGGTGTTACTGGCAAGATCACCAAGTGAACATAAAGGGGGGGGGTGAGGAAACTGAAGCAGCTACCACAACTAAAGACTGATAAGGTGCAATATAAACAATTTTTGCTCTTGGTGGGACCAGATAGGCACCTCACACCCATCCCTGGACTAATTATCATTAGAGGATGCTTGCATTAGACATCAGGCCACTTTCAACCTAGATATTGAATGGCAGTAGAGGATACACATTGCTCCCAATGTCCCACACAACGTGAGCTTTCAACACCCATGTCGTGAGTACTATCAGTCAGTCACTGGTATTGCAGTTGGTCATAGACTGGTCTGCAGAAGCTTCAGGCAGCACAGACACATCAGTTGTTCTGGCATCTGCTAGAGTCACTAGGTTGCCAATCAAGATCAGCATAACAAGGTGGTATTCATTGTATTTGAGGGTACGTACGTGTTGTATTCAAACAATGCTCGGGCAATGACCAGGCCCATCCCCTAGAACAAGAAAAAAAAAGTACTTTCATTACCAAGGGAATATAGGACACCTCGGAGACAGATTACAACCCACAGAGTGAGTCAGTAGGCAAGAAATATATCATTACTTACGTTTAGCGTTCCTTCGTCATCCATGATAGACAGTTTCACGATGTATGGATTAACAGACTGCGGAATATAAAGACATGAAATCCGATTATTAGACATGAATTAAGAGCTGCTGGAGATGGCTCAGTATTAAATGAAACCATCCTGGGAAATGTTCTTTAAAAAGTTGGTGATGTCCCTGACAGGGCATTACATAGAAAGGCAAAAAGCAATGCCACTGCCACTGGAAAGGGGGAGAGCGGGGCAAACTACCTGAAGCAGCCTCCCAAACCTTGCTGTCATGGCTGAGCATGACTCTAAGGCCACTTAGACAACAAAAGCCAAAACAGGAAGCGGGGTGACATAACTGGACCTCACCACTGCCTCCCGGGAGACCTGGGCACTCGGGATCCCGCCGCCTCCCGGGGGACCTGGGCACTCGGGATCCCGCCGCCTCCCGGGGGACCTGGGCACTCGCGATCCCGCCGCCTCCCGGGGGACCTGGGCACTCGGGATTCCGCTGCCTCCCGGCACTTGAAGCAATTACTCATATACGTTAATGGCTTCCAAAAGGTGATAAAGTTGTTACTTTTTAATGAGAAAACCACCCACCTCATACTTTCTGTAGTTGACAAGAAGTGCAAGCAAAACGACAGCATCGTAGCCATGCTCCCTGCGACTGAGAGTATTGGAGAGGATCTAGATCAATGACAAACAGCAATTAGGAGACAGAACGGAGGCGCATAGTACAGCCTGAGCAGTGATACTCAGGCTACTTCTGTTACAGGAACCCTGAAATTGGTGAGATACAGAGACTGTCATTGCACCCTCTAGATTGCAGGCGCTCTATGAATACAATAGCCAGCAGGGTAGATTCCTCCACATAATGGGGAAAAAGGAGAATCAAGTGATTTCTAGACGTGTATGGCTAGCTTAGAAAGGAACTTTACCTTAATCTTCGAAATGACAACAAACACACCTTCAGAAATGTTTAGTAATGACAATCTACAAACACATACTTCTAGATAATTGCCGGCTTTTTATACTTTGCATTCCTTATTTCTCTTTTCCTCCCCATTCTTCTCACAGCGGCCATTTTTTATTTTAGAGTAGATTACTAGATCTCCCTTTACTTCCTGGAACTCTTTTATAGGTGACAAGGACATATGACCATGCACATCATTCCCAGGGGAGAAAAATGCCTTTCCCTGACAGGGAAAATGCCAAGTATCGGCTCTGGCACTCGAAAAGTATCGGTGCATCCCTAATGGTAACTGTAACAGATTAGATAGAAGTTACCTGTAGGATAGCTTCAAAAATGCTATTGATCATCACATACTCCAGAATGGTGTTCTGACTTATGTTATCGGTCACCTGACAAATGACAAGAGACAATCATCATGATTCTACATACATGCAATGACACAGCAGGGAATAAAATCATATCATGAGCCTGCGGATTTTAACAAAAGATATCATACATGAACCTCACATGAAAATAGGATCCTCTAAGCTCCAACTGTATTATAAATTACATAATATATAACTCTATATCATTTCACAAACCTAACATTCCTCTCACTTTCCATAGTGTCTTAGCGGCTCCCTCAGGAATTGGAGATATTCAAATTTTTGCTCCTGTGTGTGTCTTTACCTGCAGGAGGATTCACTCAGACAAAGAGAGCTGCAAACCAATCAGCAGCTGCTGTGCTGTCTCTTTAGATCACCTATAGTGCTCTGGGAATCCTCTGCCATGCACTGAATGTTTATTTGCAAAACAAAGATTGTATATGTATATATATATATATATACACACACTGTACATATACACACACACATACACATATACAGCATATTTTGAAAAGTCACAAACTGACAATGTATTCATCTCCATGCACCGCAGAGCATTGTGATGCAGTGCAATGCAATATCACAACATGCTGGGCGGTGTAAAAATGTCCTTGCCTTTTTTCAGCATACACCAATGCGCTGAACAAAAGCAATATGACATAATGCCAATTGCGTCGGGAATACGCTGGGCAACGCTGCCAAACAGTGTTGGTGTGAACGAGCCCTGAGGGTATGGTAATTTATTTTAGGTTTTTTGAGTTTTGAAACCATTCCTGTAGACATGACTGCCAAATAATCTATACATTTGGGCCAATGTTCCTGTGCCAATTTGCAGAAACTCAAAAACAGCACACCCCATAAGGTGGCAGCACACAGCTTACTGCAAATATGCTCTTGCATGCTCCAGGAACCCCTAGGGGTTGGGACATGTGTTGTATGCACATCCCAATTTAGCGCCAAGTTAAAAAATCAGGCACACAAACTTAATTCCACAATGTGATATGAGCACCTCTTAGTACGTCATTGAGGTGCCAGCGTTGTATTGTGGGATGAAAGGGACTTTCCTGAGCTTTTAATACTTGCGCCAGATAAAGGCTCAGACAGGCCATAAAAACATTACAGGCTCTAACCTGATGCTCTACTAAACCCCTTTCTCTCTGCTTAAAATGTGTTTTTATTTCTGCCCCCACTGGAGAGGTTTCCTACCACTTCCTGTCCTGACAAAAAGTGAGGGGAAATCTGCAGGCACACAAATGGCAATAAAAACCTGGCAAATGCTCCAGCTCCTTCCTGTTAGAGTTGGGCTTTAATGTACTGGATCAAAAGCTAAAGAGTTACCTATGATGGTAGTTCCCATCATTATAATTACCTCTTCTTGTCCAGCACCGACCCCATCTGTATGATGTCACACACAATAAGCAGTAAAATCAGGATTTACTCACCGTCACCAAACAGAGAAGAAGCTTCAAACAGAGGCTCTTCAAGCTTTCAGAGCCCTCCCCGCACAGAAGAATATCCAGACTTTCCATCAGGTTCTATGGACAGAACGATGTGTATTACATAATGCTCAGCAAATTATTTTTAGCTGATGTGCTAACTTAGACACTCTGAAACAATTCCATGTCAGAGAGAAACTAGAACAATACACTTTCACATTACCAGATTATGTTGGCTTGATGTTTTATTCAGCTGTGGTGACCTGTTCTCTTTATACATTTAAAAAAACTGGTATGCATTAAAGTGGACCTTCCAGCTTAAATGCAATATCTGCTTTTTAGGTGCCCCCGCCCTCCACCATGCATAAAAGCAGCATCACAAGAAAAAAACCCCGTAGGGGTGAGACAGTTAGACAGTATACTTGCCTCTCCCTGGCTTCCTCCCATGGTGCCCAGGCAAAAGCGGCGTCACCCTCCTTCCAGTGAGGTCCTCCAAATCTCCGCAATGTGCTGAAGCCACTTCTGACAAGGTTTAAACTACTCTACACTCTCCAAAATTAGGATGACATCACCCCCTCCACCACAAAAACTGGAGGAGAGGTAAGTATATCTTTTATCTACCCTACTGTTTTTTTGTTTGGGGGGGGGGGTTAAGTTGATATTTATTTTCTATAAGGGGAAGGGCAGGCCACTTAAAAAGCAGACCGTGCACAGAGTGTCCATTTACACTATATCATTGCACTAAATGCACAGGATCCATGCATTTAACGCACGCTATGGCACAGTGCTTGGTACAGCACACTAGGTGCTCTAGTGAGTTCCCATTGATTCCCAATGGCATCCCAACACACCTTCCCAGCGCTTGTGTGCTGCAACACCGTGCAACGGGCGTTAGCACAATAATGTGCTTTGTGTTGCCACGTGATGAACAAAGTAGTGGATGCATTACTTTTTTTCACCACACAGCAATGCAGATTATTGCACTACCGCCCAACAGGAGATGTGTTGGGGTGCCACTGAGAATCAATGGCAACACATCACACCAGTGCACCTAGTGCGTGGTGCTGTGCGATAGTGACGCAATGGTGTGAATGGGCCCTTAATATTCTAGATATTCAAAATAAGCTGAATGTGGGGATGAGTGATGGGCGTCAGCTCAATAGAAATAGAATATGTGGACTGGCTTGATGGCTCTACAATACATACCCGGGATGGTGTTAATGGCAACCTTTGGTTGAGACCTTCGGGTGTCAAAATGCTGTGGCACGAAGATGATCCACAAACAAAAACAAACACAAAAAAGTAACACTAAAACCTTAAATTTGGGGCATCTTCTTATGTCGGACCCTCACCTTCATTCGGAGTTCTGCTTTATCAAACCCCATCAGAACGTTAATGATATCAAACCCGGACGTTGACTTGTTCTTCTGATGAACCCCTCGAATTAAAGCGCACAGTGTCTGCAAACAAAATATAAATATTTGAGGCTGTAGAAAACTCTGATTCCATCAAGCACTGCACATCCAAAAGAAAGGATTCCTAGGTCATATACATTAAATCTTGCTCTTCTGGGCAACGGATGGCGCAACTTCCACTGAGCTCTGGAAGTTGTCCTGCCTCATTACTGAAGTGCTACTAGTTCAATGACACGAGCGAACCGTGAGTGATGCTGCAAAGGTCTATTCTGCTCTGGCATTAGCATTGCTACCGGAAGCATCGGCAGTGACAGCTAAATAGAACCTGTCATGTGTACAGTATTTTAGTGCAAAAAGCAACAATATGGTTGAACCGCATGATTACATGTAAATTCCTTTGAAACCATCCAAAATGTTTGCAGGGAGCTTAAAATCATGATGGCCACTGTGCCCAGGCATGATAAGTCTCAACTTGCCAAGCTTAGACCTGAGTCCGTCTCCATCATTCAACAATACAATACCAGGCACTCAGTAGCCAAGAGAGGCTCCGTTATTGGATTAGTGACTGGTGGGGCTGAACACAGCACCGACACAGACAAGAGATCGCCACTCAGTCTGGACATTTTGGTGGAACTGGGGAACTGTAATGTTATGTAAACGGGTAAAATTTGAGTATTTAAAGCCTTCAAAGAAGAACCAAGTGGCGACGCAATACCTGTAATGCATTGACCACCCGGATCTGGTGCTCGGCCTTCAGAGCCTGGATGCAGTGCTGAAATAGGCTGTTAATGTTATCCTTAATTTTCATTAATTCTTCGCCATCTAGAGATTCCAATTTGGCTTCCAGATATTCTAAATTGACCTAAAGAGAGTTAGGGTATGGAAACAAACAAGACATCAGCGAAAAGAAATGATAAGCCCGTGCAAACACCACACTGTCAGCTGTAGATGAACAACTACAGGCAGACTGGCCCCAGGGCCGGTGCTGCCACTAGGCAAACTAGGCAGCAGCCCAGGCCGCACTGCTGCCTAGAGTGCAGCCTTGATCAATGACCCCCACCTCCCAGTGAACAGAGGAGTGGAACCGAGAGACAACTTCCTCCCTCAGGTCTGCTCCTCTGCTCAGTTGGTGGGGTTTCAATAGCCAGCCTGCTATTGGCTAGTTCAGATTAAAATAGCCAATAGCAGTCTGGTTATTACTCCCGGCTGTTTACAGTCACCTGTGGCCTGCGGAAGCTAGCCGGCAGGAGAGTGGGGTCAGGGGACTGGTGGGACTGGGGGTTGCGCTGCAGGAGGGTTCAAAGGGGGGTGCAAGTAGCTGGTCTTGCCTAGGGCGCAAAATGGTCTAGCACCGGCCCTGACCGGCCCCTAGTCAGACATTCAGAGACTCCATGCTGAGTTCAGTTTCCGTTTTGCCCTTGCTGAGTATGGAGGCTTTTAGAATGAAAAGTCTTCCCACCGCACAATAAATACCCAGAAGACAACCTTTGTAAACTACCAAGCTAGAATAAATGACACCAGATTCTACATCTGGGTCTTCTTGTTGAGCTAACACTGCCTGCGAATCTTGTCAAGTCAGCAAGGTGCTCTACTGTCCATACAGACTGGGCCTCAGGAATGTCTTTTGCATAAAAGGACAACTAAGACAGAGAAGTGGCTCTAAAGCCAAGCTCATGGAGAGGCCAGCTTGTGAACACTGGAAGATACTGGAAACGGGGGAAGGGATAACACAAGCAGTTACCTTCATGAGAAACAATTCATCCCAGAACCTGGGGTTGGATTTGGTGGGATCATCTTTCTGCAAGACAAAGAACAAGAATACATCCATTTCATTCACAAGCTTACAAGTTTTACATAGGCAAGATACAAATGATAATTAATGTGGAATTCCATGTAAAATGTTGTTTTTTTCTCGTTTCAGATATAGTACCGTAGGAAATATTTTGATTGAGATCAGTGTCTCCAGTGGGGAGACTTCTCTTTATTTCCTGTGTGGCCCCCAAAAGTGTATTTTTCCTTTAACATTGGCAGTGGCTAAGAACCATACAATGTACAGTATTGGGTCGGGGGGATGGGGTCTGCCTAGATATCACTGTTCTAGTTAAATCGTGAAGCTGTGATGACATGTCCCATGTAACCAGGATGGAGGGCTGTCTCCAGGTCTAAAGCATGGATACACATTGTATTTAAAGTGGGGTTTCCCCAGCTATACCCCCAGGGGTTTTCCCTAGCTCTACCTCTGGAGTTTTCCATAGGTGTACCCCCTGCGGGTTCTCCCTATCTGTACCCCCTGCGGGTTCTCCCTATCTGTACCCCATGGGGTTTCTCCCTATCTGTACCCCATGGGGTTTCTCCCTATCTGTACCCCATGGGGTTTCTCCCCAGCTACACCACCCGGGGATTCTGCCTAGCTGTACCCCCTGGGGGTGAACCCATAGCTGTACGCCCCAGGGGTTCTCCCTAGCAGTACCACCCCGGGGTTCTCCCTAGCTGTACGCCCCAAGGGTTCTCCCTAGCTGTACGCCCCAAGGGTTCTCCCTAGCTGTACGCCCCAACGGTTTTCCCTAGCTTCCCCATTCTGTCACTGTTAATGGCACATCGATTATCCAAACCGTAATTCTATTTTGAAGTGAAACTCCTGCAGAAAGTTGATTTGGGCAGAAAAGAGCCATCATCACTGTCATTTCTTTTATAGCTGTATGTACCCCTATTCTATAGACTTCCCTTAATTTCCTGTCCCAGTGGAAGGAAGCGAGGGGACACAGGCACCAATTGAAACCAAACAAAAGATCTAACTCTTCCTCACTACCCTATACAAAATGCTCCTATAGCTGTTTGTGTTGGAGAGATTCCCTTTGACCTCCTGTTTCGTTGGGGTGCCAATGAGAATGAATGGAATTTACCGATCCCAATGTACTGCAGCTTACCCGGTAAGCTGCAGTACATTGGCTCCAGAGTGTAGCTACCCTAAGACAGGAAGTGTGTTATTTGCAAGATCACCAGGTAAAAAGAAAGGAGAACAAGCTGAAAATAAAGAAAACTAATGCAGCCACCACATCTAATGTCTGCTAAGCCGCAATAGGTGACATTTTTTTATTTGGGTGTCTCCACACTTTAAGGTGGGAATCCCCCTTTAAAGGAACGACTTCCTTGTCAGCAAAATACTCTCATCATTCACATGTAGCCATTTGTTTCCTGCAGCACACAGACCCTCTTATTAATTAATTCTATAAATATCCAGGTGATGACAATTCACAAGAGACGTTGTGGGCGAGACAAACAAACCGCGCATTCTTCTGGCGGAATTTGCGAGGGCGCTAATCGCGGTCGCTGGATGGTTCAGCGGGCGGGTGACTTGGTCGTTCTGCCTGTTTGTAGAACAATTCCACTTTGGAAAGACCCGAGCCACCCTCTCATTATCGGGCCACGCTTCACCAATCTTATTATTACCATACTTTTCTTTTATTAATTGAAAGAATGCCATGGCAACGAAAGGGACTAAAGGCGGCTTAGTTGCTATGGCGACCTTTCGTAAAATTCTAAAATCGGCCCCGCGCTGCATGGATAATGTCATGAAGCACAGGAGCAGACATGAGGGCTTGAACAATGACAATGAGGACGCTATCTCCGGGGAACAGGTGGCATTGTTCTGCTGATGGGCCACAGAAACTTTAAAAAAAAATTGTATATAAAAAATAACAAAAGGAGGTGATGGCAGCGCTGGGGCGTGAAATATAACATGCACTACGACTCGAAAGAGAACATGTCATGTTAGGAATACAAGCACTGCCATCGCCAACCTCTAATATCAGCTGCTGATTTCCTGTCCGTTGTCTCCGTCCTCTGCTCTTCACTGTCACTGGCTTGGAGTCACTATGCGCGTTGGAGTTTGGAATTCACTGAATTTATAATTGTTCCAAATCAATGGCTTGCCAAATAGTAAAGCTGGAAGATGAGGGTGGCTGGCAGGGAGTTACCAGTTTCTACAAGGGATCACTCGTATATCTCCGCTCACCTACTGCTTCCTGTCACTCTGTGAGCCGTCGAGGTAAAAATCCATCACACTCACGCAGAGTAACCCCCTGCAATGCCTATTAAAGTGCACCCCTCTTACCATTGCCGACTCTGTAGAATCCGGCCTTCACACTCTTTGACCGACCACTGTATAAATCCATCACACTCTCAAAGAATAACCCCTTGCTATGCATGGTAAAGTACATACCTGATCCCGTTACCAAGTCTGCTGAATCTGGCCTTTACACTCTGACCACTGTAAAAATGTTCCGATGACTAGACCGATACTTCCTGTATCAGGAAGCTGGGCAGCACGTCGTTACGCGCTGCCTGGCTTCCTGATTGGTCATGGAGCCGGCTTCCTGGCCAATCAGGAAGCCGGGCAGCGTATAATGACTCGCTACCCGGCTTCCTGATTGGTGGGGAAGCTGGCCAGTCAGGAAGCCGGTGCAGTGTAATGACGCAGCGCCCGGCTTTCTGATTGGCCAGGAAGCCGGCTTCATGCTCCCTCATCCCCTCATGACGAGGGAGCATGGAGTCGGCTTCCCGGCCAATCAGGAAGCCGGGGTCAGCATCATATCACGGCGCCCAGCTTTGTCCCATTAAGGAAGCCAGACGGCATGTAATGACTCACCACCTGGTTTCCTGATTAGCTGGGAAGCCAGGCGGCGTGTAAAGACTTGCCACCCAGCTTCCCGATTAGCAGGGAAGCCGTCTCCATGCTCCCTTGTCACCAGGCTCCACAGCCGAGCGCCGTGTAATGACACCTTGCCCGGCCTCCTGATTGGTCAAGAAGCTGGCCAACGCGTCATTACACGGCGCCCAGCTTCCCGATTGGCCAGAAAGCCGGCTCCATGCTTTCTTGTCACATAGTGGCGAGAAGCATGGGGACGGCTTCCCTGCTAATCAGAAAGCCGGGTGGCGAGTCATTACACGCTTCCTTGATGAGTACCAAAAAAAAAAATATCGGTACTTGTACTCGATACCGAAATCCCGGTATGGGTGCATCCCTAGTAAATATCCATCATGTTTACAGGTTTGTCCTCACCTCTGGTCTCGGTGGCTCCGGTAAGTCCTGCTGTGTGTGAGCGAACTACAAGTGTCAGCAGTCCATTATATGACAATCCTGGTGTCCTGTGTGTGAGGGCACTACAAGTGTCAGTAGTCCCTGTCCATTATATGACAATCCTGGTGTCCTGTGTGTGAGGGCACTACAAGTGTCAGCAGTCCCTGTCCATTATATGACAATCCTGGTGTCCTGCATGTAAGGGCACTACAAGTGTCAGCAGTCCCTGTCCATTATATGACAATCCTGGTGTCCTGTGTGTGAGGGCACTACAAGTGTCAGCAGTCCCTGTCCATTATATGACAATCCTGGTGTCCTGTGTGTGTGAGGGCATTACAAGTGTCAGCAATTCCTGTCCATGATGTCATATAATGGAAAGGGACTGCTGACACTTGTAGTGCCTTCACGACATCACGCTTCCCCTTGAGGACCCTTCATCAGACCACGTGTCCCTGAGATGTCTGCAGACGGGTGATGAACGCAGAGCGATCCACCATCAAGGAATCGCAGCCGCCGGGTCTTACCGCAAAGATCTCATCGTACATCAGCACCACTTTTTCCTTCAGCGGCTTCTTGGAGGCCGACGACTTCCGCAGCAGTCCCACTTTCTTCTCTACTTGTGCCATGGCTCACACATAATCTGCGGGGGAGACGGAGACAACATTATACATTTTATACATAGTTGCTGCCGGAGTCAATGAGAAAGACGGAAGGAAATTCCGGAACATCTTAGATACACATCAGGCAACAAAGTGTCCAATCTGCGAAGGACAGGGGCTGCGGCGGCCAATCACAGGGCAGCCTCAGACTCCAGGGTGCCTTATATGGCCTTGACACATGGCAGGTGAGCTTTGTCGCTTCTCCGACCTTCAAACAAATAACGCGGCGGCAGATCTGCGCGCTAGTCGCGTTTTATATTAAAAGCTCATCAGGATTATATTGAGTTTATTATGCATCAGAAGCGGATCATGGGGATGAAGACATCAAGTCACTGGGATGAGGAGCTTCTGCAAAATGTATTCAATTATATCAAATTAAATTCAATTATAGTGAAATTGGATAATCTTAGAAAATCAAGCCGGTAACCCAGTTAAAGGGCAGAACATCCCCCCCCCACCCCCTCCGCAACCACAATAAAGGACGTATTGTTGCAGTGTATGCGTTCAGCCGAGGAAACCCAGAGAACTTGTCAACTTCACCGGAATCCAATTTCTATGTAAACCTATAAACATGCGTGTACATAAGATCACCCCCATAAAAGGGAAACGACAACCCTTCCCCCAATAAGATTATAGTTTATCATGTCGTATAATAGGATTGTCAGAGATCAGCAGGCCTCACCCAAGAAATGTATTCCATGATATCCCTGACCCAAGAAATGTATCCCATGATATCCCCGAACCCAAAAAATGTATCCCATGATATCCCCGACCCGGGAAATGTATCCCATGAGATCCCTGACCCGGGAAATGTATCCCATGATATCGCCCGACCCGGGAAATGTATCCCATGATATCCCCCGACCCGGGAAATGTATCCCATGATATCCCCCGACCCGGGAAATGTATCCCATTATATCCCCCGACCCGGGAAATGTATCCCATTATATCCCCCGACCCGGGAAATGTATCCCAT
>NW_017306381.1:390832-412470 GCF_000935625.1 Nanorana parkeri | reverse complement strand
GAAATGTATCCCATGATATCCCCGACCCGGGAAATGTATCCCATGATATCCCCGACCCGGGAAATGTATCCCATGATATCCCCGACCCGGGAAATGTATCCCATGATATCCCCGACCCGGGAAATGTATCCCATGATATCCCCGACCCGGGAAATGTATCCCATGATATCCCCGACCCGGGAAATGTATCCCATGATATCCCCGACCCGGGAAATGTATCCCATGATATCCCCGACCCGGGAAATGTATCCCATGATATCCCCGACCCGGGAAATGTATCCCATGATATCCCTGACCCAGGCAATTTATCCCATGATAAAATGGAGAATCACCCGGATTTCTTATTGCATATCAGAGCTGTGCCAAATCAGAATGATGTCATAGGAGGGGGCGGGTACAGGAGGCTAGTCTATATGGATCGTTAAGTGGAACTCCAGCCTGAACATCCTTATTAGCTTTAGATAGTGTTGGGAAGGGTTAGAGCCTCTGTCCTTTTGGGGAGGTGTGCCCTAATATAACCCATACCAGACAAATCTCCACATAGATAGGCCAGCCTCTCCCAACCAGGGTGTTGCCTGACTTTGTAAGGGGAGCCTCACTATTTCACACAGCGTCACTCGTCAGCAAAGAGGAGGACTCTGATGTGAAGGGGGGGATCTCGTTGGATAGATAGATAGATAGATAGATAGATAGATAGATAGATAGATAGATGAGCTTTCTGTACTATATCAGTGGATCTCTGTAGGGTGAATAGTGTAAAACGTGGGAAATTCCGTGAATAAAGGACTCACGAGATCTGTGAAAAGAAGCTGAAAATCGGGAAGAGTGCGCTGATTGGATGGCGCACATTATACAAAGCAGCCATATCTAATCGCTGTGCGTTGCCGCCTGGCTCACAACTGTGTTCTGGAATCCGCCATGACGTTGGCTATGAACACACAAGCCTTTGTCTGCCAGCTTGGCTGGAACCACAACAACAAGCTATCTAATGAACACTAACAGGAACTGCGTGCTACAAATAAACAGCGGGCATGTCATATAAACAAAACAAAGAAAATTAAAGTATAGGAGATACCGGGGGGGGGGGGCCTTTCACAGCTTGTTATTATTTTTTTTTAGGAAAGGGGGATCCGGGGGGGGGGGGTCATTTCCAGGTATATTATAATCTCTGTACATCGGGTCAGAGCAATGACTGGGTTCAGTGTCATATCGCAGATTCCTACAATGATCCTGCCCTGTGCCAACATATAGCATCTCAGAACAACGTGCAGCACAATTGTCGTTTTTCGTGCATTGGCGCACCCGATGCGTATTGACGTCTATATGTGCAAATACGTGGGGGTGGGGGACTTAAACATTTTTTGGGGGGTATTTTTTAATTTTTTTTTTATACATGCGACTTTAATTTTTTCTTTTTTTTTACACTTCATGTTATAACAATCCCCCTATGTGATAGCACAGGCACACTGACAGGTTCTCTTTATGTCCCTCTAATGTCACCTAGGGACCCCCCAAAGAAGCTGATGAAGCACAGATCTGCTCCACCAGCTTCTTCTCTGGCTATAGCAGCCAGAGAAATGACAGGTGAATGCGAAAGTGATGTAAAACACACCAGCTGGCAGAGGGACAGGTACGGTAATGATGGCTGCTGAGGATCTATGTGAGGGGAATGAGGTGTCTGCAGGGTTGGGGGTCGTGTCACCATATTGTCAGATCTTTTTGGCCGGCCTCGATGCCGATTGGCTGGGAATCTGGCTTCACGGCCAATCAGCATCGAGCCGGCCAAACTGAATGGAGTTAGCTTCCAAGGCAATCAAGAAGCCGGGCGGTGGGTAATGACACGCCGCCTGCTTCCTGGTTGCCCGGGAAGCCGGCTCAACGCTACCGGAAGTACCAGTATCGGTGCATTCCTAATTCAATCTGAAGAAAAAAACACTCAAAGAGCATTCAACCAGCAGAAAAATGTCAGTTAAAAAATTCAGCCCGAAGAAAACTTTTTTTTTTTTACAGTCATGTGACAGTTTTTCTAAAACAAACCGCTACGCCCCTGCTAGTTCTGCCACTGACTCCAAGCTGTAGAGGGACTACAAATCCCAGCAATACATTATACAGCAATGCAGAATAACACCACCAGCTATAGAGGACTACAAATCCCAGCAATACATTATACAGCAATGCAGAATAACACCACCAGCTATAGAGGACTACAAATCCCAGCAATACATTATACAGCAATGCAGAATAACACCACCAGCTATAGAGGACTACAAATCCCAGCAATACATTATACAGCAATGCAGAATAACACCACCAGCTATAAAGAACTACAAATCCCAGCAATACATTATACAGCAATGCAGAATACCACCAGCAAACAATAATGATGTTTTCACATGGAAGCCTGCAGAGCATTGCACCTATGAATAGAGCATCATGAGTGCATTGTACAGGCTCCTGCATTGTTCACATTCCAGCCCCGGGTCTGTACCTCCGAAGGTACGGACATTCTGTTATGGGGTTGGAGGAAGTGAACAATGGACTACAAGTGCTGTGACGTCACCAGATGTATGCCGGAGTCATCCAGGAGTCCCTCTGCTGCAGTGGCACATGACACGCTACTACATCTCCTTTGTCCGACAGCCGGCTGTGTTCAGGAGACCTCTCAGCAGGCCAGGCAGCAATAATTGCTGGTTTGGCACACTATGGCCTCTACAAGACTGAATACTAGTGTGGCCCCATCCGTGACAGTCTGCTGGGGCCAATGGAGTCACATGGCCAATGGCGGCACCCAGCAGCCACCTGAGAAGTGTTTAGATCAGAGAGAGATGACAGACTATCCAGGAGCAATATACTCTACATCCACAGGAAGTCATGTGCATACAAGGAATGTCATATACATAGACAGGAAGTCATGTGCATACAAAGGAAGTCATATACATAGACAGGAAGTCATGTGCATACAAAGGAAGTCATATACATAGACAGGAAGTCATGTGCATACAAAGGAAGTCATATACATAGACAGGAAGTCATGTGCATACAAAGGAAGTCATATACATCCACAGGAAGTAATGTGCATGTACAGGATGTCATGTGCATCCACAGGAAGTCGTATACATCCACAGGAAGTAATGTGCATGTACAGGAAGTCATGTGCATGTACAGGATGTCATGTGGATCCACAGGAAGTCATGTGCATCCACAGGAAGTAATGTGCATCCACAGGATGTCATGTGCATCCACAGGAAGTCGTATACATCCACAGGAAGTAATGTGCATCCACAGGAAGTCATGAAGTCATATGAATCCACATGATGCCATATACATCCACAGGAACACACATACAGCTACAGGAAGCCAATTGCATCCACAGGAAATGATATACATCCACAGGAAGCCACATATAAGCGCAGGACGTTATATGCTCCCCTTTCACCCGGGAGGAGGAGAGGAGGCTTTTCAAATGCCAGACACTACACCCATCCCCTAAAATAATTCATAGAAATCATACTTCATGACAACCATTTTGACCTATTTTTCATTCTTTGTTGCATCTCAGTGCTACTGACCACCTTCAGCCACTTCCTGTCTACATGCTCCAGCCGACGCTGCACAGCATTGCTCCAGTCCAGCTTCCCATTTTGTGACAACAGAGGACGATGCCTTTGCGGAATATGTGTCAGCACAGCCTGTTTGTAGTCTTTATCTGAGGAGCATGTGACAGGGTGACAACGCAGGAGCACCGCTGGGAGACAGTTGTCACCCCACTACAGGAGGTGCCTGAACAAGGACCTTCATGTCATGATCAGCCGAGATTCTGGTGAAGATTTAAAACAATGTTCAAAATAATAGTAACATGGTAAAGCTTAGACGAGGTTTCAGCGACTGGGTTTAGATCTACTTTCGGGAAGTCGCCGGGCACAACAGCAAATAGTTTTCCCAGCGCACTCACAAGCAAGCATGCAAAAAAACTTGTCTCTTTGGAGCACATGAGGCAGAAGATAAAATTGGGTGCAGGTTTGTCAGGAGGAAGCCCAACCTCCCTTAAAGGCACAGGGACGCACAAGGAACCCCGCACATCACAACGGCAGCTGAGGCCCCCCATGCGTCACTGCACCAAACCAGTCAAGCAAAACAAATGGCAAACGCACTCATCAATTCGTTACCAGCGTTACAGCGAGGTGCACATGGCGCCTCTTTAGATTGTGGCTGAGTGTAAGGGGCAGTCTAAGGGGTTCAGAAGAAGAGAACCAGTCACTTTCAGGTTAACACTACAAGTTCTTTTTAAAGAACTACAAAACGCCAGGGCCACCGTAAGAAGGACAACTGGATACTATGGACAAAACTTGTGGAACAACAAGTCCCACAAGGCATTGCAAGACTCTGGCAGCCACAGGCATGACTCCCGGAGGCAGAGGCTTCTGGTAATCATGCTTGTGGCTGTCAGTGTTGCAATGCCTTGTGGGAGTTGTAGTCCCACAAGTGTGTTCTTTAGTATCCAGTTGTCTTTCTTGCTAAGATCCTGGGGCATAATGGGATTTGTGGTTCCACAACAGCTGGAGTGTCAAGGTTGCTTACCCCGGGTCAACAAGTCCCTACCGCCTTCCTGTTGGGGTCCTTATTTCAGCTGGCATTCCCATTGGCTGTTCACTCGGAGAGGGTAATCTCCGGATTCAGAGGACTACTGATGTCGGCCATAGGGGAGTCAAGGGGACCGGCTGGCGAGGGTTGCTGCGCAGCGCTAGATTAGCGGTCCAAGCTGGCCGAAATGGCGTCAGCAATGGACCTGGATGGGGAGTAAACACCCGGCAGGATAGTTTGAGGGGGAAGATTGTTGAATGGGGTTGAGCTTTAAAAAAGAACTCCAAGCAGAATAAAATGTAACCCCGGCAGAGCTACTCCCGCTCTGTAAGGCCACGTTCACACTGAGCGATTTATCGCGCGGTAATTCCCGCGATATCGCGGCTATTTACCGCGCGATATCGCTCTCCAATGCATGGCAATGGGGCTCTGTCCGTCGCTGTCGCGTGTCGCTACAGCAGGACCCTTTTTGGAGCGGATTTTGCCGCGATTCTAGCTTGCTCAATGCAAGCATTTGCGTGATATCACGCGATTTGCAAATCGCTCAGTGTGAATGGGGCCAGAGGGTTAGGTGCTTGGGGTACGTTTTATGCTGCCCGGAGTTCTTTAAAGGGGAACCCATCCCCCCACATGCCACTTACCTTTGATGTCCATATATCCACGAGAAATATACCTACAACTCCAGCCAATCTTGATTTGTCCTTTTCCCCCCGAGCCGATCGTCCTCTGCCCGTCTCATGCCGCCATCTTTGTATTCCTTATCTCAGGAGGCCGGCTGTCCCTTCCAGTCCTCTGGTGAGGTGGAGCCAGATGCTTCTTCCTGACCTGTGGGAATACGTGACGTCGCTATCCCAGGAGGAAGACACGTCACTCTCACCTACAATGTCTTCTCTTCCTCAGATTCAGCTGGTCCCCTGAGCTCCGGCCCGCCTTTCCAGCTGGCTCCTTTCCCTTGCAGGGACCTATGGAGCCACCCTTTCATGGTGACTACAGTGGGGGGCATGATGACGATGCCCACGCTGACTGGCACAGGCAGCCCTGGGGTGACTACAAAAAAATAAAGACACGAGGCAAGACATGATGGGACTTGTAGTCCCGCTGAATGAATCAGGAAATATTGCTGTAACATCCTGTTTCATATCCAACAGGAAGTTCAGAAAGGAAACAGGATGATGGGGGTGTATACAAGATAATGGGGGTGTATACAGAGAAGAGGCTTTAGTACTACGTTAATCTTTTTAAATCTGCAGTTTTCATATCTATGACGGTCCTCATTCAAACACTTCCTGTTATAGGGTGACAACTGTCTCCCAATTAAGCTCCTGTGTTGTCACCCTATGACACGCTCCCCAGGTGAAGAATGCAAGCGGTGTGCTGACGCGCATCGTTCAGGTGTGGTCCACCACTGTCAGGACACTGGTCCAGCTGAATGATGAGCAGCCGACTCTGGAGGGAGCGCATGTAGACAGGAAGTGGCTAAAATAGGCTGCAGGAGATCTAAGATGCAGAAAATGATTGAAGGAGAAGGTGACAACTGTATTTTATGCTAGTTATTTATGATACGCGGTGCTTTAACACACAGTCAGGGTTCACATTTTCTTGTGACAGGTTCTCTTTCATGTCTGAGCCCTGTGGGTTGGCCATTTGTCAGTCAGGAGAGGGGGGCCTGTGGCACTACAAGTTTCAGCTGACAGGACATGTTGGGAGTTGGCCAGCTGCCTTGCTATGTTCCCCTTCCCCCCACAATGTGCTCCTCCATTCCTCCACACTGTACTACTCACCCAGCACCAACCATCCACGCTCACCCCCGTGCAGCCCAGGCCCAGCTCCAGCCAGGATACAGCGCTGGAATCCGGCAAGTCTCAGTAGAGGGGTGTTCCTGCTATTATTGTTTACTCCGGCCTGCTTTACCCTATCGTACCCTCCAACCGCCTCCCCCCATGCTTCCTTGGCTGATGGTACGTTCCACAGACACGATCTTCCCCCTCCCACCTCTCCTGTCATCTCGCTGCCCCGCCTGATGATGACGAGGGAGTCCTCTCCCCCCAAACTACAATCACAAACTTCGATTGGTTGGCCCCATCTCGAAAGCCGCTAGCTTATTGGAAGCCGAATATCGCCGGCAGCCAATGAAAGGAAAGGTTCGCACCAGGCATTTGAAAGCCGCGCCCCTAAACAGCAACGATTGGCCGGCTGTTCGCCTAAGTGGATTGGGATTGGATGGCGGTGTTTTTAGGCGGCCAATGGGGGTGTGGAAAGTCGCACAGGTGAGCCGGAAGTTAGGCGGGGGCTGGTCCCGTGATGCGCAGGGCAGCCCGGACTCCCTTATGCCGGGATAAGGGCTCGGCGAGCGCGGACGGGACATGACGCAGTTCGGGCCAGCCGAGCTAGTGTCGGACTATGACGACTATGGGAGGCCGCAGGCCCTGCGTGAGGCGCTGCGTTTTGGCCGGCCCAGTCTCTGCCCCTGTGCGGGCTGCTCTTCCTCCAGAGCCCGGGGCAGCCGTGGTATGTGGCCCTGGTGTGGGAGAGCGGCCGGGCCGAGGTATGGAGCCCTCCCCTGGGATCTAGTGACCGATCATGGACCCTCCTTCAGTGCGTGGAGCTGTGCCACGGCCCGCGGGCCAGGGTGGCCTCCGTCTGCTGCAGCCAAGGCGAGGATCTGCTGTGGTGCGAGGAGCGGGCCACCTCGAACCACTTCAGCTACTGTCTGTGTCGCCGGAGCCTCCGAGTCAGTGGGTGCCGGGTCGCCCTGGGAACCATGGCGATTGTCCTCCATCACAGCCCATTCTACACCCTTGTGCCCTCGCCTAGCTGCGTCTTCATGATCCCCAACACCAGACGGCACCCTATCCTGGTCTACGCCCTGGCTGAGGCCGCCATCACCCTGTCCACCCTCACCGCTGGCGTCATCCATGCCAAAGCCCTGGCCGAGGGTGACATGGATTACAAAAAGCTGACCCTGGAGTGCATTGGGGTCATGACCCGCCAGGCAGACCCTGAGACTCAATATTTTGCCACCGCCGGTTCTGCACATCTGCTGGTCATGACGGCCGCCGGGCGGATACACCTGCTGCAGCAGGACGGAACCGTACGGCACGTCATTGACCTCGAAGGCAACTTGGCCACGGACGCGCAAGTCAAAATGGCGGTCGCCGGTGACACGCTGGTCTGCACGGTGGAAGCTGCTTTGCACCTCATTGACATCCGCACCGGCAGGCTTGTGGCAAAGCAGCTGTTGAACGATGGGCATGTGTTCCTTATGGAAGTGTTGGGGGCCGGAGACGTCCAGCTGCTGACCCAGGCCGGCGTTTACAAAATAAGCCGTGGTGCCGGAGGTAGCAGCACGGCGGAGTCGGCCCTCTTGGACATGGTCTACGAGGAGGCGTGCAAGTATTACCAGAGGAGGAGCCTCAGCAGCGCCAAGCTGACCGTGCAGAGCCTGAAGGAAAACGGCATGTTCCAGGCTCCCATTACCCTCTCGGCCATCCTCGGTCAGAAAAACGGAAAGCCCAAGGATGTGAACTCCGACCTGTTGAGCAACATCGACAACGAGCTTCAGAGTTTCCAAAGCCTGGAGCTTTTGAAATCCTGCATCGTCAACGTGCCAGGCGCCGAAGTCGCCAAGTACTGCGACGAGCTGGTGGATCTGGAGATCACTCGCCTCCTCCAGGCGGAACTGGACAGAGAAAGCTTGATGTATATAAACTCCCTGTTTACCGCCTTCCCCAAATCGGCCTGGATGTCCATCAGGAACAACTTCCAGTTCCAGCGGAACGGAGACGGGAAGATGGTGGTGCGCGCCACGGCCGACCTCTGGAAGAAAGTCTTGAGCCCCCTCCCCTTGGCGTCGAGGGAGAGCTCCCAGAACGGAGTCTACCCGCTGTTCGAGGTCGTCTGCCAGTCGCTGTGCGCGCACAAACCAAAATGGCTGCCTGAGTTCGTTCAGCACGCCCAGGACTGTTCGGGGCTCTACTGGAATTTTACTACCAAAGAACACTGCGAAGGGGCGCCACTGTACAAGCGGGCGCTCGCCGTCCTGAACAAGCGTAAGGAAAACACTAACGTTGACCTGGAGGTGGAGATCTTGCTGCGCAGCGGCCGGCCGCAAGCCATCATCCAGGCCATACACACCTTGATCCGCCTCCAGCGCTGGTCCAGGGTCATGGAGGAAACGCTCCGCTACTCGCAGCTCAATCCGCTGATCAAAAAGGACGTTTTTATCACGCTGCTGGTGGAGTTCGTCAAGCACAGACAGTTGGACCCCTACGCGCCCCAGCTTTGCCAAATCTGCCCCGAGGACTTGACCGCCACGGACATCTTACGCATCGTCCTTCAGAATACACCCAAAACCCCGTCGGGCCCTCCTCCCTTCTCCGGAGACGCCGGGGCCCATTTAACCGTAGGCTTGCTCAAACCCCTGTTGAACAAGGTGCTGCAAAAGCAGGTCGGGAGGGAAGAGACGTTCCTGAGCCCGACTTTTCCACCGACCACGCCGCAGCGGACGAACAAACCTGCCGGACAGATTCCTACGGTTAATGGGGAGGAGCTGTCGCCCACAGACATCTACGCCACTAAAGCCTTGTAATCGGCTGCCATGTGTACAGTATGCAAGCACTTTGTCTGGCAGAGTCCAATTACACCCCCGCTACTCTTATTTAAGTTCAGTATTATTGTTTTTGTCTATATTTTATTTGTAAAATGCAGAAACTGGTGTGCTGGGTCTCTTGGTAAGTTTGACTGAAGGTTTTTTGAGGTTAGTATTAGAAAAACCACTCCATATTTAGGGTGGTGGGATCCCTGTATGCTTGGCTTTTAATAAAGCTGAACTCTGGAGGGGGGAAATGTATCAAAACCTGGAGCAGACAAAAACTGGGCCAGTTGCCCATGGCAACCAATCAGCGCCTCTCATTTTCAAAGCTTGAATGAGCAAACCGAACAAAGAAACTGATTGTTTACTATGGGCCACTGCTCCATATATCTCTGCTCCAGTTTTGTTAAATTCCCCCCATTTTCTTTTGCACGCTGTTCTAGCTTTGTATGTCAACACTAATAAGGTGTATACGGTTTGTGGGTGGCTGCTGTAGAGTATGCAATTCATGCCTTGCATCTGATGCTGGGCTTCCGGCATCTGGAAGCCCAGCATTGTGTGAGCAGGCATGCTGCAAGGTGCATACACCTAAATAATAATGTACATGGGTAGAATGATATGTAAAAGAAAATATTTCCCCGAGTTTTGCTCTGTAGAACAATCGTGTGCTGTAACCCATAGAAAACAATCTGTTTTAGAAAGCCGCTATATTTAATTGCGTTTAGTGCACGATGTTTGTTTGTATTTTTTCTCTTTTGCCTAATTAAAGCTGAACTCCTCCAAGGAGAAGAAAAATTCTCCCGTTGCAGTGGGGCTCCCCCTGCACTGCAAGGGTTAAATGCTTCTTTATGCCTGGGGTATCGGTATAAAGTACTTTCACTCGTCCTTTCCCTCTCTCCCAGCAGCCGGTGCTCTCCACTTCTCCCTGACGCTCTGGATGTTGGCATCCTTGCAAGCAATGCATAGCTAATGGCTCTGCACTGTACTTGATGACATCAGAGTTCCTGCAGTGCTGGAGCACCTTAGAGAAGAGGTTATGGGGTCAGGGGCAGCATTTTTCTTTTCTTTGGAGTTCAGCTTTAAAGCAAACCTTCCATTAAATAAATATTTGGGTGGCAATGCTGGCCTCCATCTTTAAATGTGCGCTTATTAGCTTTTCTACTGACCTCTGGCACAAATACTTTTAGTCTCTGACCCAGAGAATGTATGTGTTTCTGAAACGTCAGAGATCCCGGTCTGCGTTATTGCTCGGAGTTAGTGGCTGAGAGTATTTGAACAAGATGCCCAGTATGGGAATTGGCATTTGCAGAGTGAAAAGTCGGGGACAGCCGTCTCCATGTGTCTGCAGGAGAAGTTTTCTTTTAAGTGTATGCATAGCCAGAACCTCATTGTGTGTATTAGAGTAGTTAAGGGTTAAAACCTCTGGTTATAGTTTGCTGTGTCCCGCTGCAGAGGTTTCTTTTCCTGTCCTGGAAATGAGATGAGTTCCCATCTTAGGCAGGTGAAGGTGTCTCCATTGGATTTTCTTCCTTCACCTCTTGTTCTGGTGACAACTTTTAAAAATTATGGCTTTCCCCTACTTAGAGGGGTCGGTCTTCCCAGTGATGACACAGACAGCAGTAGAAACTTGACAGAGGGTCTAACCCTCCCCTATGCTGTCAAAAAAATGCCTTTACATACACTTTAAAGAAAATGAAGACAATTTATCAAAACTGCTGCAGCTGTGCACAGTAACCAATCAGCTTCTCTTTCATTTTCAAATCCTAACTGAGCAAACTGAAGAGAGAAGCTGATTGGTTGCCATGCCCAGCTGCTCCAGATTTGATCAATTCCCCCCAATATGTACAGAGAGAAATATGGAGGATGTCACTGCTTCACTCGTTCTGGAAATGCTGTTTGCCTGGCAATCTTTAATAAAGGAGTTGAGAATGAAGTGTGAAGATTCCCTTCAATTATCCATTCGTGTGCAGAAGAAATAATTGATTTGGGATTTTCTTTTCATGTGATTGGATAATTGAAGTGAATCTTCACACCTCATTCTCAACTCCTTTTAGTAAATCAGTGACTTGGAACAGCCATGCATCAAGTGATACGGGTCAGCACGGCAGCCAGGCATCGGGTCAGCACGGCAGCCAGGCATCTAGTCGGCACACAGCAGCCTTTATATTTCTCTTCATTCTTTATGATCCTTTGTTATTGTGCCTGAAATAAGAACTGTCTATACCCCATCGCCATAGCAGCCAGTTGGACCCTTTGTTTGCCTCCCCATGTTTGCTTACAGCTCCGATCAGAATCGTGTTGCAGTTCATGTTTCGGACATTTTTGTCAAATCATCCCTGTGCCCATGACGTGCAGTTACCCAGTTCGTCTCAGCACTCCATTCTGCTAGACCAGAGGTGGGCAACCCTGGCCCTCCAGCTGTTGTGGAACTACAAGTCCCATGAGGATTGCCAGACTGACCATTACAGGCATGACTCCCAGAGGCAAGTTGGGATTTGTAGTTAAAGCCTAGCTGGAGGGCGGAGTTGCCCACCCCAGTGTTACAATCTGGTTTTGCCTGGGGTTCCGCTACGACGACGCTGTGTGCTGTTATTCAGTAAAGTCGTTGTTATTGTTAACAAAGATCTCTCTATCTTGTATATAAGTATTTATTAGATCAGTGGCCTTGGAGCATTACCGGGACCTTGTTATTCAAGCCATAGTTGTAAAGAGATTAAGGTAGCTCTATATTTAGACTTCCCTGCCCATTAGGGGAATTTTGAGAGTACTTGTGAGTAAACCGAGGCTTCTCGATGGAGAAAAGCACCTTTCAGAAGTATTGCAGTGTTATGTGTCATTTACAGTGTTGAGAAATAAATGCTTTTAAGTGTATTATACGCGGATCATTTCATGTTTCATTTGTCCTAAGCCGGGATGATGGCGAGCAATGCCTCAGTCATGTGATGCAGGATCTATTGCTTGCTCCAGGGGTCCGTGCCTTGATTTTGTAATCCTTTATAGAATGCTGTGACAGAGGTTCAGCAAAGCTGATGTTTTTGGCAAGTGCAGGAGTCAATAAGTCGTTCTCCGTTCTGAAAACAAAAGTGCCGCCTAAACCTGGCACCGCTTCCTCCCGTGCCTACAGTCCTCTGTAGTGCCATATGGGGTTGCTTTCAGTTTGCTGCTTGGTGCCCATACACTTTACAACCCTCGCAAGACTTCTGTCTTGCGAGGGTTGTAAAGTACTTTAAAAAAACGTACGATCTGCCCATCTTGGACAGGCAGATCGTACCTGCGATCATCGCAAGCCCGCCCCCCCGAGGGGCGTGCTTCCGATGACTGCAATGCTGAACGGGCAGTGTGCGCGTGCGCACACCGGCCCGTTCGGCAGTGATCTCTCATTCATGTTAAAAAGCAGCCGAAAATCGTACAATTCTCGGCTGGTTTTCCAACATGCTCGATATACAAAAGTCGTGCGACCGTACATTAGAAACGGTCGCACGCCTTCCATACACTGCACGATTCTCGTACGATCGCGGGATCGCGATACTCGTACTAGAATTGTGCAGTGTATGGGCACCTTTTAAACTGGCTTTCCACGGCTTGATTTTCTCTCGTTCAGCCTGAGGGTTAAATGAGAGCGAACCAATCCATTCCCCCAACGATGCTAAACCGTATAGATGGAGGAATGTCTTACTGCCGGCTGTTGTGTTCAGCAGCCACGGGACCCGGGGGTGCCTGCATACGGTGACGTTACCGGCCAGGGGACCCGGGGGTGCTTGCATACAGTGACATTACCGGCCGGGGGTGCCTGAATACAGTGACGTCACGAGACCCGGGGGTGCTTGAATATAGTGACGTTATAGGCCACCGGACCAGGGGGGGCCTGAATACAGTGATGTTGCCGGCCATGGGGTCCAGGGATGCCTGAATACAGTGACGTTACCGGCCAAGGGACCCGGGGGTGCCTAAATACAGTGAGGTTACCGGCCACGGGACCCGGGGCTGCCTGAACACAGTGACTGATGGGACGCAGTTGCTGTTCAGCTGATAATTTTCCATCCGGCTCAGTTGATTTTTCAATTTTGACTTTTGTAATACCGGGAGAACACTCATCGGACATACAGTGACTGCATCCTGTCAGATGAGGTCAGGGTTCGCCACCACCGCTGTATTCAGGAAGTTAAGTGCTCGCAGGGCCACCCACACCTCAAATATTGTCCATTTCAGCAAGAATCAGAGGAAATGCAAGCCGTCTATGGCCAGCTTAAAGTGACACTACACTCAGGAGTTGCATCTCAAAAATAAAGTCCCATAACAATGTATCTTATTTGTGTATCACTCGGCTGTAGATCCTCCAATCATCTCTGAATTGGTGCTGACACTGTGCTTCCTTCTGGAGGGGGGCTGCTTTTGTTCCCCATGGTCCCTGTGTGTGTTGTAAAGTAGTCACCGCTCCAAGCTCGCTCCCGGGATGGACTACAATCTCAATACAAATGAGTAAACTAAACGTGAGATTGTAGTATTTCCTGGGAGCGTTGGACTACAGGGTTCATTAAAGGTCTCCGAAGAAAGTACTGTCTGTGTTGCCCAAAGAAACCAGCCGGATTTATTCATGTTTCTGCTGAGATTTGAGCTGATTAATGGTGAATGTGATGTACGCAGAGTCGGTTTGTTCAGGACTTCTTAATAATACATTTTGGTTTCTACCTCCGCCATGTCTCTGACCGCCTGGATAATGGAATCCTGTAAAAGGCTCGCTGCCGCCGCCACATATAGTCCATTCTTGCCATTAGGCGTTTTCCCTGAAATGTGATCTGAAACTGGCTGCCAAGAACAGGTCATATTCCAAGCGGGAAGGACGCTAAGTGCTTTTACTGCGCGGTATTGACACAATGTCTGCGTATATTGAAAATGTACCATCTGAGCGTTCTACGTATGCATACCGTGCAGAGGTTAAAGAATAACTCTGGAACTCTGGAAGAAATGTATTAACCCTTGCAGTGGGGGTACAAACCCCCGTATTCTCCCCCCTGCAAGGGTTCACTGCTTGTAATAACAAAAAAGTTACCTCGCCTGAACCTGACAGCGCTCCCTCCAGCTTGTCTCCTCTTCCTCTGCTGCAGCAATTGCATGTCCTCCGGCTTCCTCATGTCCTATACACTGTGTATAGAACGTGATGACTTGGCTAGAAGGACCGGTCTAACAAAAAGCCGGATCGGGTGAATAACTTTAACATTTATTTTAGTGCCTAGCCAAAAACGAGCCGTGAACCCTTGCAGTGGGGCTACCCCTGCACTAAAAAAAATTTTAAAGCAAAAAAAAAAAAAGCCCCTTTTCAGTTGGTCCCTGTCCACGCACTGCAAGAGTTCAATGCTTGTAAGTCTAGGAGTAGAGGAGTAAGGTGTAGTAATTACCTTCGTCCTTGCTCCGGCAGGCTCCCTTTGTACAACCTGGTCCCCTGAAGCCTCTTCTCTACGGTGCTTTGGCCGGCGGTCGCACTTTGACATCATCAGATGCAATGCAGGTGTACCCTCCCCCCGTCCGTTCCGCCAGTCAGCGCTAGAGGAGCAGGGAGGGGGGGAATCCCTGCACGGAGCCGTGAGTGACATTCACGGCTCTCTGCAGGGACAGGATCGAGAAGTGAGCGAGCGACGGTATGTGTTCTCTCACTTCCCGATCTACTGAGCCGACCTGTGACAGTTTCATTGTGAGAGCGAACCAATCCATTCCCCCAACGATGCTAAACCGTATAGATGGAGGAATGTCTTACTGCCGGCTGTTGTGTTCAGCAGCCACGGGACCCGGGGGTGCCTGCATACGGTGACGTTACCGGCCAGGGGACCCGGGGGTGCTTGCATACAGTGACATTACCGGCCGGGGGTGCCTGAATACAGTGACGTCACGAGACCCGGGGGTGCTTGAATATAGTGACGTTATAGGCCACCGGACCAGGGGGGGCCTGAATACAGTGATGTTGCCGGCCATGGGGTCCAGGGATGCCTGAATACAGTGACGTTACCGGCCAAGGGACCCGGGGGTGCCTAAATACAGTGAGGTTACCGGCCACGGGACCCGGGGCTGCCTGAACACAGTGACTGATGGGACGCAGTTGCTGTTCAGCTGATAATTTTCCATCCGGCTCAGTTGATTTTTCAATTTTGACTTTTGTAATACCGGGAGAACACTCATCGGACATACAGTGACTGCATCCTGTCAGATGAGGTCAGGGTTCGCCACCACCGCTGTATTCAGGAAGTTAAGTGCTCGCAGGGCCACCCACACCTCAAATATTGTCCATTTCAGCAAGAATCAGAGGAAATGCAAGCCGTCTATGGCCAGCTTAAAGTGACACTACACTCAGGAGTTGCATCTCAAAAATAAAGTCCCATAACAATGTATCTTATTTGTGTATCACTCGGCTGTAGATCCTCCAATCATCTCTGAATTGGTGCTGACACTGTGCTTCCTTCTGGAGGGGGGCTGCTTTTGTTCCCCATGGTCCCTGTGTGTGTTGTAAAGTAGTCACCGCTCCAAGCTCGCTCCCGGGATGGACTACAATCTCAATACAAATGAGTAAACTAAACGTGAGATTGTAGTATTTCCTGGGAGCGTTGGACTACAGGGTTCATTAAAGGTCTCCGAAGAAAGTACTGTCTGTGTTGCCCAAAGAAACCAGCCGGATTTATTCATGTTTCTGCTGAGATTTGAGCTGATTAATGGTGAATGTGATGTACGCAGAGTCGGTTTGTTCAGGACTTCTTAATAATACATTTTGGTTTCTACCTCCGCCATGTCTCTGACCGCCTGGATAATGGAATCCTGTAAAAGGCTCGCTGCCGCCGCCACATATAGTCCATTCTTGCCATTAGGCGTTTTCCCTGAAATGTGATCTGAAACTGGCTGCCAAGAACAGGTCATATTCCAAGCGGGAAGGACGCTAAGTGCTTTTACTGCGCGGTATTGACACAATGTCTGCGTATATTGAAAATGTACCATCTGAGCGTTCTACGTATGCATACCGTGCAGAGGTTAAAGAATAACTCTGGAACTCTGGAAGAAATGTATTAACCCTTGCAGTGGGGGTACAAACCCCCGTATTCTCCCCCCTGCAAGGGTTCACTGCTTGTAATAACAAAAAAGTTACCTCGCCTGAACCTGACAGCGCTCCCTCCAGCTTGTCTCCTCTTCCTCTGCTGCAGCAATTGCATGTCCTCCGGCTTCCTCATGTCCTATACACTGTGAATAGAACGTGATGACTTGGCTAGAAGGACCGGTCTAACAAAAAGCCGGATCGGGGGAATAACCTTAACATTTATTTTAGTGCCTAGCCAAAAACGAGCCGTGAACCCTTGCAGTGGGGCTACCCCTGCACTAAAAAAAATTTTAAAGCAAAAAAAAAAAAAGCCCCTTTTCAGTTGGTCCCTGTCCACGCACTGCAAGAGTTCAATGCTTGTAAGTCTAGGAGTAGAGGAGTAAGGTGTAGTAATTACCTTCGTCCTTGCTCCGGCAGGCTCCCTTTGTACAACCTGGTCCCCTGAAGCCTCTTCTCTACGGTGCTTTGGCCGGCGGTCGCACTTTGACATCATCAGATGCAATGCAGGTGTACCCTCCCCCCGTCCGTTCCGCCAGTCAGCGCTAGAGGAGCAGGGAGGGGGGGAATCCCTGCACGGAGCCGTGAGTGACATTCACGGCTCTCTGCAGGGACAGGATCGAGAAGTGAGCGAGCGACGGTATGTGTTCTCTCACTTCCCGATCTACTGAGCCGACCTGTGACAGTTTCATTGCCATACGTCGGCTCGAACTATGAGGATGGGTGAAAATCACTCGCCTTGTAGTTCTTTTAATCCTTGCAGTGTTGAGGGCCACCACTGCAGGGGTAGTTTTTGTGTACTTTAAACACTTCACAGACTTGAGCAACAGCACTGAAAACAAAACCCGTCTTCTAATACCAGGCTAAGCCAAGAATATTCCTGAAGGGCAGGTACCCTACAGAGCTGCTGGATCCCGGGCTGTACACGGCTCCTGAGCACACAGACCTTGCTTGTCAATAGTCCAGTGGCAGAACCTTGTTGGCTAGTAGAATCAATGGCATCGGAATATTAAATGGAATGGGGTAGGGCTTCGATGTAGGGCCCCATGTACAGCCTGGGTACCAGCAGGTGGGCAATGACCAGAGATGCATTGGGAAAAGTCATTGCAGGGGCTGCATGTTGCATGCGCTGCGGCCATATTCAAACCTCACTTGTACACAAGGCAATTGTCAGCGAGAGATTCGTCTCCTGTTACTGACCTGCTCACACTTCTCATTGTTAAACATGCACTTTGTATTTTGGTGTCATTGTTATGTTCTGCTCCTGAGATCTGGAGACGTTGGCCATGGCAAGCAATCGGGTTTCATTTCTATCTGTTGGAAATTTCTCTCTGGTTTCTTTAGTGACTATCTCTGCTTTTGCTCTAGTCCCGGAGGAGCAGCTGCCCATCATAACCAGCACCACCACGCCTTAACAAATCCCGCCTTCAGCACAGAGATGGATGGAGGCCATATGGGTGTGGAGTACAGAGCTTTTGGCAGTGGTATGTGCCCCCCCGGGGTTCTTCTGACAGGTAATAAGGGTAATTATGCATGTATCATTAAACTGGGTATACTGGTTCAACTGTCGATGAATACTGTCCCTTTGTGAACTCGCAGGATGAGTTCGTTTGTTGCAGAAGCGCAAGGGTTGGTTGGAAAGCGGGACCAGGGCTCCTGTAGACGAGTGCTGTTGACATGCATTTAAAACCGTTCCCGTTTTTCTGCAATGGTGGGGATGGCGGTTCCGAAGGCTGCGTGTGACCTATGTTTTGCATTGTGTTTCTTTGAATGCAGTAGATCTTATTGAGATCCTTTTGCAAGTACTGCGTTCAATGTTTGAATACACTTGTCTCAGTAGCACTGACCTTTAATGATCTTTACCCAGAATGCAATGCTTTGTGTGAATGGAGAAGGGTTGGGTGAATGGCGGCTTCACCCTCGTCCATTCGCAGACTGTGCTGCATATCCAGCCAAAACTTTCTTTCTCTCTGTTCACATGGGTTGGAACCTGCCAGGCATCTACTGTTGCTTGGGGCCCTGTTAGAGAGATTTGCCTTCACTTCCTGTCCTGCTGACAACGTTTTACCTGGCAGGGAGTGTAGAAATTCTTGGAACCCTCCAACAGCAACACCGACCAGAAATAAAAATAAGGAATGCACAGATACCGATACTAGTACAGATACTAGAACCTCCGGTATCGGGAAGCTGGGTGGCAAGTCATTACACACCTCCCAGCTTGCTGATTGGTCCGGCTGGGCTGCGAGTCATTAACCGCTTCCTGATTGGCCAGAAAGTTGGCTCCATGCTTCCTCATCACCTGGTGATGAGGGAGCAGGAAGCCGGGCAGTGAGTCATTGCACACCGCCCAGCTTCCTTAATGGGACTTTCCGTATCGGCGAGCACTGAAAAATAAATATCGGTAGTCTATACCGGAAAACCGTTATTGGTGCATCCTCCCGTGGTCTTACAGACTCACCGTAAAACAACGCCGCCCGCCGTCTGCACACGCCGTCCACTCCAGGCCGACGTCCGCGTCATCACATCCAGGTCAGTAACCCTCGCGGTGCCTCCCTCAGCGAATCTGCCGCTCCAGGCAAACGCCTTGTTTGCCTCGCGACAGATACGCCCCTGCGGACGGCAATACAAATCTGACTGGGTTCTAAAGGCATTTTATTTTTGTGTCCCTGTTGCGCAGATTTTCTCTCACTTCCTGTCTGGTAAAAGGTTTGTCAGCAGAACAGGAAGTGAGGGGAAATGTCTCTTACCAAGCCCTGAACCCCAACTGGCATTGTAATCCTTCTCTTTCCAAAATTAGACATTTCTGGCCTTTCATTTTAAAGTAGACATTTAGGTGAAACGCCACCCCACCTTTTAAATGCTGCCTCCCCATTCCCTGCATACATTTAGCATAAATAGCAATTTAAGTACTTTTTTTTTTTTCCCCTGTGGTCATGTGACTGCAAAGCTCCTCTCTGTAAATATGCCGTCGTTGAGCATTCTCAATCGTATGACAACACACAAAGCAGTGGACGCTGGTGGGCGACGTCACTGCTCTATGGAGTTCAGCTCTGTTGTCGGACCTTCACATTACACATAGGAGCCAGAGCTTCGTGGTCACATGACCACATTGAAAAATGAGGGAAGGAGTTATTTAAAGAACTGGTTAAAAATTGTTGTTAACCCTTGCAGTGGGGCTACCTCCACACTGCAAGATGAAGAGGATTCTCCAGGCACAGTGGCTCCAAATGAGAGTAACGATCTGCAGCGGGACAGGTACGGATATTGTCTTCTCTCTTTTCTAATATTGTGCTTCTCAGTCACTGTATCCGAGCTTGTGTGATATCAGCACAATGTATCTGTACAAGGCTGGTGGGGGGGAAAAGTCTCCGGTGCTTTATCCTGTTCTCACAGAGCAAATATGTGTCAATGACGTCCAACATTCCAGACTAGTCGCCGTTCCTCTCGTGTCTAATAAGTGACTGATTTTCTTTCCATTTGCAGAAGCGGCTTCTCTTTAGTAAATAGGGCATTAGGGACACTTAAAGCTGAATTACATGTTGCTGCCATACTGCAGTGTGGGTGATGAGAGACCCATTGATGAACCTCAAAGCCAAATCTCACTCCTGTGCTTACAGTTGCAGGCATTGTACTGTGCTTTGTTCCATGGAGGTAGAACCGGTTTACTTTAATGCCCCCCCTCCCTCTAGCCGAACATTCTTTTCCTTTGCTCCCCCAGCTCTCCAATCAGCTGCTGAAAATAACATTACTCCATACTTCTGGGTATAGATGGTCATGTGACTCATTTCTCCAATGTCACATGGGGTGGGACAGTGTAAGCTCTGACAGAGCTGGATCTCCTTGCTTCCAGTGGCTGAATGAATGGGCTGGAAAGCAAAGGCAAGTACTTGCTGCTGGGGAAGGGGGGAAATTAAGCTCTGTTTTTAACGCATACTGTTGACAAGGTAATTTGTTTTGTTGCAGGCTAGCTGGCAGGTGAGCTGGGGATTTTTGTTGTAAGCCTTCCCATGTGCGCCCTGCCATAAAGGCTGGTTATAGATTCATGCGGTTGCCATGTTTTTCTAGGGAAATTAACGTGAACCTGTTGCCTTTGCATAGACGGGGAAAAGCCTTCACCTTAAAGCTGATCTCCGGGGCCGATCCAATAGACACAAATGACTGCGGCTCTGGAATCACTAAAGCTGCACTCCAGGAGTGCTCCATAATCTACACTTCCATTGAATACTTGGCAGGTGATTGGTGAACGCCATAGATAGATAAGTGCAGTTCTCCATCCAGTCCCTGTGGGTTAGTGAACCGCTACACCAGCAGAGGTATCAGACCCAGGCGAGGCCGACATTGTTCCCCGATCAGATTAATGGGGAGGAAGTCATCTGTGCCGCCGAACATCGTACGATTGTCGGCGGGTGTGTGGCATGTCCTTAAGATAAAAGCCGGACGGGCCGGTGTGGACTGCCCGTTCGGCATTGTGGTCATCGGAAGCCCGCCCCTCGGGGGCGCGGCTTGCAATCATCGCCTGTCCAAGATACGCAGATCGTACGTTTTTTTTAAATTACCTTACAACCTTCGCAAGACAAAAGTCTTGCACTGGTTGTAAGGTGTGTGCCCAGCCTTAGAACGGCTTGTCTCCCCATACAAGTCAATGGGAATGTTGATGCAGCTTGGATGGAGACGCAGGTCACGCGCACCTCTCGGGGAGATGTTAATGATCTCAGAACTGGCTCAGTCTTATCTCCAATGCAAATGGAACTAGGACTTCCCCCGACTGGCCCAATAATCTCATTCTTGTTGCCAATGTTCATAGATAAGGGAACATAAGGTTAGTATTTGTTTCTTGTTGGATGGCCCTGAAAGCCGGCTGCGGATGCCCATTGACTGTCAACTGCGGGGCTGAGGTTGTCCATATTACACAGGGACACGTGTAGAAAGTGGTCAGGGACATGCTACCTGTCCGGGCTAAGCTCTAGTGCACAAGGCCAGCCTGGTGGTTAAATTGCTTTGCTGCTGATAGACATCCCCCTGAGCACGTTTGATGACCCCAACCGCTCAGTGCAGGCTATTTACTGTCAAAGAAAGTTGCCTGTTATCATGTGACAAGAAGCTGAAGTCCCACCGGCCATCGCATCTGCTGAACTTCCCAAAATGGTGCAGTGGCTTGCATAGTAGAACGGCAGTAGTATGGACAGAATATGGAGGAAGCCATTGCTGGACTCTCCTTTTAGACAATGGTAGCTGCATAGCTGTCAGGCTTTGGCTGGAGATTTGCAGGTCAGACCTGGTGCCCCCTCCACCTCCCCTCCCCCCACCACTGCAGGTCAGTGACTACAAAAGTACGGAGACCAAAGACAGCCGGACATCTGGACTTTTTTTTTTTTTTTTTTTTTTTTTAGGCTC
>NW_017306381.1:378101-390199 GCF_000935625.1 Nanorana parkeri | reverse complement strand
GAACAAAAAGAGGGGGGCCCTTTGGTTTTTTTTTTTTTTTTTTTTTTTTTTAAGGTCAGCCTCCATGTTGTGTTCTGCATAGATTTACTTTAAAGTTGACCTCCCTGTTCTAAGATTTACACAGCTCTGCCACACAGCGCGACCCTGTTTGGCAGAGCAGCAGACCTGAATTCTATCTGCTGGAATTGAGCTTTAAAGCAGAACTCTGGGTAAACTTTTTGTTAACCCTTGCAGTGGGGCTACCCCTGGCACTGCAAGGGTCAACTGCTTGTTTGGGTCTAGGTGCAAAAAGAAAAACTTTATACTTGCCCGATCTTCGGAGCTGACTTGCTCTTAGAGCGGTCCCTGGAGCCTCGACCCCCCTCCACTGCAGCAGTCTAAGGTCCCTGAGTCATCATGTTCTGTACATTGTAGAAGATGTAAGGACGCCGAGGGACATACCATCACTGGAGGGAGCGTTGTCACAGCTGGCCGGCTCTATGGTTCAAGTGAGTATAACTTTATTATTTTTACACCTGGACACAAATTGACACTTAACCCTTGCAGTGGAGCTACCCCCCCCTGCAATGGTAAAAGTTTGACTGGAGTTCTTCTTTAAAGTATAACATTGTTATATGGTAGGTAGAAGTAAAAACACCATGGGGGGAATTTATCACAACTGGAGCTGACCAAATCTGGAGCAGCTGCGCACGGCAACCAATCAGCTTCTCTCTTCCGTTCGTTCAGTTAAGGTTTGAACATGAAAGCTAGAAGCTGATTGGTTGCCATGCACAGCTGCTCCAGATGTTGTCTACTCAAAAAAATCCCCTCCCTGTCATTTTTTTTTTTGGGTGCGGTTTGAAAAGAATTTCCTGTCCCAGAGACACAACAGGAAGTGAGAGGAAATACCCCCTTGCTAGCCACAGGTGTTCCCATTGGAAGAATTCCCCTCTGGTTCTGTGATGATTACAAATATATCTTTCTGGATCTTCTCTCATTGGCTATCCAGTTGGCAATGGTCATCAGGACAAGCAAAGGATGAATCTCCCCAGATGGGACACTAATAACAATTAAAGCCTGGCCGAGGTTCTAACCCTTCCATACTCTATCCAGAACTAAAAGCAGCAAGCCTGGCACACTGATACACTTCAAGGTAAATTGATGTAACACAATTGTTAGATGTTTCCTTTTGTGGTTCACCGATATCATTGGAAGCCTCCAGCGACAGACTGGAATCCACTCCAGTTTTACGCATTGCCAGTGTGTGCTCAGTGCAGTGATAGGCAAGACCGACAGCCGCAGGCATGCCTCCCAGAGGCATTATGGGATTTGTAGTTTCAACACAGCTGGAGTGCCGAGGTTGCCTACCTCTAGTGTAGACTTTAGATGGTGGGCACCCAACACAGCCAGGCGCTGAACAGTTGTGACTTGCTGCCGGCGGCACTCGGACACTACAAAGGTTGTGATATTGGTACAGAGGTGAACGTGAAATGGAATGACCAGACACCACCCGTCCTCGTGGAACTTTTATTTATTTGCAGTAAAAATTAATGATCAACTGAAACGTCATTGGAATGTACAGCAAGAAATTGCACTTTTATATTCTTCTCAAATATTATCACAAAATAGAAATTTGACTTAAAAATAATGTACAGCCTTTGGGTCCAGTGCCAGACTGGGTCTAATAATATCATTCCCTGTGGTGATGGGGTGACGATGGTTATACATGAGCCGGGCTGGTCACCCTATACAGTGCAATGGAGGGAAAGATTCTCGGGAGGGACACAGATCATATGAGTTGTGACGGTGAATGCCGGATCCGCTGGGCGCATATTACGCTGTATGGCACAAAACCCAACTCCAGAGGAGGGAGGAAAGGTTTAGATCAGCCATCCCCAACCAGGGTTATGCGGAACCCCTGGGGTTCCCTCAGCTTTGGCTCATTGGCCTCCCATTGGATGGTGCCTACGTAGTTCAGGATTCAACAAGTGGCATAGCACCAATGATCCTTCTTGGCTACCTGGAAGAGCGGCATTTTCCTTACCATTCTTCCCACTACCCACCAATATATGCGGCTTCTTTCCCAAGATTCCTTATCAATTGATTTTACAAGGGGTTCACCAGAGGTAGCTGGGGGTTCCTTAAGCTGTGGCACATTGACCTTCCATCTGATGGTGCCTGCATAGTTTCGGGCCCATTGCTACTTGGCAAAGCAAGCGCCATGGCCCCAATTGTTCCCTGAGCTGAGGCACATTGTCCTCCTATCTGCCTGCAAAGGTCTAGGTCCAATTATATTTTGTAGAGTAAGCGCCATGGCCCCAATGATCTTATCTAACTGTAAAAGTGGAATTCTGATTTCCGCTGTAAAGACGGTATTATTCCCTCTAGCCACCAATACACTGAGCTTTTTTTTCCCCCAAAATCCCCCATGCATTGGTTTTAGCAGGGGCTCCCCAAGACCTAAAACATTTTAAGGGTCTCTCTGGGGTAAAAGGGCTGGTTTAGACCCTCTGCCAAGTTGTTATGGCCGGCTGAGTCCCTGCTTGTATGATTCACCCCTCTGTTTGTCTCCATGCCTATTGTCACCAAGACCAGAAAGTGAGAGATCCCAAATTTGAGGATTGTCATGGAAGCAAGAGGAAATCTTCCAATGGTGACAACCGTCCTAAGATGGGAATTGGCTTCAGGTTGGTGAGATTTCATTTCCCGCCCTCTTGAGTCTCCAAGGCAGGAAGTTGAGAGAAATCATTCGAGCAGCAAAAAAAAGTAACCTGACAGGAGTTTGAACTTTTCTAATCTATTTAAAAAAAAAAAGGTTTGGGCTCTACATAAATCTGAGTGCGGAAATGTTAGGCCCCGGGTAGGCAACCTTGGCGGCTGTTGTGGCGCTACAAGTCCCATGAGGCATTGCAAGACCCTAACAAGCACATGCGTGACTCCCTGAGGCAGAGGCACAATAGCGTTTGTAGTTCCATCACAGCTGCAGAGGTTACCTACCCCTGTATTAGACTGTGACCCCCTCTCACATTCCACACACACACAATCATTCAATACAACTTCAGGAAATCTTCCCGCCTAGAATGTGACAATTACAGAATATAATCTCATAAAGTAATCCTATTTTCTGGCAGCAATGTTTCCCAAACAACCTCTAACAACAAATAGTAGACTTGCAGCCTGCAGATAGTTTTTGACCCATCAGATCAGGAAATCAGTATTGTGTACGTGCGGCTCTATATAGCGCAGCGTGAGCAGTAGCGCAGTCACTGGTGACCATCGTACAGCCATCAGATCAGGAAATCAGTATTGTGTACGTGCGGCTCTATATAGCGCAGCGTGAGCAGTAGCGCAGTCACTGGTGACCACCGTACAGCCATCAGATCAGGAAATCAGTATTGTGTACGTGCGGCTCTGTATAGCGCAGCGTGAGCAGTAGCGCAGTCACTGGTGACCACCGTACAGCCTGCTGCTAGTAATAAAAAAAGAACTGATGGCAGGATGAGAATCACATGAGACGCGTTACGGGGCGGGGGACTGACTAATAGAATTATCCCTTTTATCAGACAATGGAACTCTGAGAGACGCATGCCCCTAGGCTGCTCTGTGTATTGGACACATTCCATTCACCCCCATGAACTGAACACATGAACTGCTCGATGAATCCAAGCTGGAGATGGTGCAAGTTCTGCATAGAAAAGGGGGAAACAAACTGTCCCTAGAAACTTCCTGATTTACATATTTTTAAGGGTCTATTTTTCTTTTTTAAAGGAAATTTCAACCCCAAATAGTTTTTAGTATGTTTGGGGGTCACATCTCACTGTATACAGTTTTCTTGAAGGGTAATTCCACCTTCCCGGGTGAATTTGGGAAAATGGAATTACCCCCCTCCAATCTGACACACTTCCCCCCCCCCTTATACTTACCTTTGGCCAAACGCTCCTTCCTCCTCCGCCAGTGCTGGTGCACTATGCATACTCCGTACATGGTGGTGCGGCCCTGTATTTTGAATTTCACCCGCTACTGGCAAGTACTCATTGGTCAGTGGGGTCAGATGATCTGAAGTCAATCAGAAGCGCTTTTGACCAATGGAAAGCAGTTCTTGCCAAGAAGCGCCTCACTGGCCAACGCGGTCACCTGACAAATAATGAGCGCTCACCATTTGCAAGCAAATTCAGATTAGAGAGTGCAGGGCTGCGCTGCCTTACACAGAGTACTGATAGTATACCGGGACAGTGGAGGGGAAGGGGAGTTTGGCCAAAGGTAAGTATATTGGGGTGGGGGTAAGGGGCCAGATTGGAGGGGGGTAATTCCATTTTCCCAAATTTCACCTGGGAAAATGGCATTTCCATCCTCCAATCTGATCGCCCCCCATATCTATACTTACCTTTGGCCAAATGTTCCTTCCCCTCCATCAGTGCTGGTGCACTATGCATACTCTGTACATGGCGGTGCAGCCCTCTGCCCAGTATTTTGAATTTCACCGGCTACTGGCAAGTACTCATTGGTCAGTGGGGTCAGGTGATGTGAAGTCAATCAGAAGTGCTTCTGACCAATGGAAAGCAGTTCTTGCCAAGAAGCGCCTCTCACTGGTCACCGCGGTCACCTGAGCAATAATGAGCGCTCACCATTTGCACACAAATACAGAGTGCAGGGCTGCGCTGCCGTGTATGGAGTACTGATCGTATACTGGCACCAGTGGAGGGGAAGGGGAGTTTGGCCAAAGGTAAGTATATCGGGGTGGGATGGGGGCCATATTGGAGGGGGTAATTCCATTTTCCCAAATTTCACCTGGGAAAGTGGAATTACCCTTTAAGCAATACTGTTGTAGAGTCTGTTTCCAAGTTACTTACCTGGAGATCCTGAAAGTAAACATCACTTCCTGTTTCACACTGACAGCTCTAAGTCACTTCCTCCCAATTAGCGGCAGCGTTGTCAGACTCCAGTTGGCCAATGGGCGGCCTATTAGGTCTATCGGACAAACAGCCCAATGGCCAACTGAAGGGACGCATATGGCAGGCCAACAACGCTGCCTGCTAATCACCATTGAAATACATGCATGGGATTTATTTTACCTGCCAGAGGCTTTGCCACTTTGTCCCACCTGAGATTTACACAACTCATGACCCGAGTTTTATCTGCTGCAGGTAAGCAATACAGTGTGATCACCTCCCTACTTCCAGCCTGCAAAAGGACAGTGAGGGAGCAGCAACAGACCACTCAGGTGATCTCTCTGCTCTCTCCTCCTGTTGACATGTTTCCTGTCTGTGCATGCAGCAGAGCCAGACTAATCCTGGTGCTGGTTTTCCCTCTCACAGCTACTGTACAGAAGGCTGATTATGAAGGATTGGCTCCGGTATTTACATTATTTTACATGTACACATGATGAGGATTCTTTTTAATGAATAAATATTTGAATTGTAGTCTCTTTTTATTATATCTGCCCGGAGTTCAGCTTTAGTGCAATTCATTGATTTAAACTGGACAGCGGGGTGAACTCAATGACTGGAGCAGCCCGTTTTCTTATGGCAACCAATCAGCTTCTCTTTTCAGTTTGTTAAGCTTTGAAAATGAAAGAAAGAAGCTGATTGGTTGTCATGAGTCTTAACTTTTCATGATGACTGTTTCCTGTTACAACCAACACTTCCCATCTTGCAGTGAACAAGAGGACATACAAAGAACCAGCGCCACTTCCTGGGAGAAGTCAGTGGCATCCTCGAGCCCTGGATGGGAGCCTCAGCTGTGTCTGTTAGCAAATGTCCTGAAATTTTCCCTTTTAAAGAGACCCAGTCAGCAATAGGCACCTAGAACAAACCAAATCTCCGCTCCTGAGTGCAGCCTTTCCTTGTTTTTGTTCTTTACTTGTATTCTCTCCCTGTCGGGGGGGAAATTATTAGGCTGTATGAGGCCAAAATCCTCGCTAGGACTTATATTAGGTCTATTCTATTCAGCTGGTTTAATAAGAAGTCTATGACCATTCTCTATGTACTGGGATCAGTATATTCCCATATCTGCCCTTTAGGATGGAGGTGGGAAAAGGAGGCGCTTGGCAGGAAGTTCTGACCGTTGAAATCACCCCCTAAATGATGGGGCCAAAGCTCAGTTCACACATGTGCATTCAAGGGGTACTGTGGTGCAGTGCCCCAAAGATTTTATTCAACAGTTAGGCGGTAGGCACTTGTGCCCACCCACAAGGGACCCCTCACTGTACCCCACTAGGTGAGTGGTTGGAGAGCCAGTGAACATTTCCACAATAACATGCCCTACAGTATAGCATTTGATGTCCATGTGAATCCAGGCTCAGCATTCACACTATGGTTCCTTACTGCCAGGTGAATCCAGCCTCAGCATCCGCCCCATGGACCCTCCCTGTCATGTGAATCCAGCCTCAGCATCCGCCCCATGGACCCTCCCTGTCATGTGAATCCAGCCTCAGCATCCGCCCCATGGACCCTCCCTGTCATGTGAATCCAGCCTCAGCATCCGCCCCATGGACCCTCCCTGTCATGTGAATCCAGCCTCAGTGTTCACCCTATGGTCCCTCACCTCCAGGTGAATCCAGCCTCAGTGTTCACCTTATGGTCCCTCACTACCGTATGAATCCAGCCTCAGTATCCTACCTGATATTCCTCACTGTCATATGAATCTAGCTTTAGCATTCACTCTATGGACTCTCACTGCCAGGTGAATCCAGCCTCAATGTCCACCCTATGGCCCCTCACTGCCAGGTGAATCCAGCCTCAATGTCCACCCTATGGTCCCACACTGCCATGTGAATCCAGCCTCAATGTCCACCCTATGGTCCCTCACTCCCAGGTGAATCCAGCCTCAGCATCCACCCTATGGTCCCTCACTGCCAGGTGAATCCAGCCTCAGTGTCCTCCCTATGGTCCCTCACTGCCAGGTGAATCCAGCCTCAGCATCCACCCTATGGTCCCTCACTGCCAGGTGAATCCAGCCTCAATGTCCTCCCTATGGCCCCCTCACTGTACTATGTGGTTGCAGCCCATTAAACAGAAGCCGTCATATATCACATCTGAAAAGTGCTCCCCGAAATGTATTCTAATTCAACTGCTTAAAAAATAAAATTAAAAAAACTTTCATTTTAAATTGTTATATTTGGAAAAATATCAGATTAAAAAACATCAAGAAAAACAAACAAACATTTGACATGAAATGTATAAAAATAGAAACACCGGTTTACAATCCAACAGCGTATTGTAAGTGCCGCCTGGACCCGCCATCAGCAGCCGGGGTCATTTGGTGGGTCCAGCGGCCGGGCCGGTGTGGGGTCTAGTAATCTATTCTTCACACACAGGAAAAGACCCTCCACCTTGTCAAGAAAAGAAAGGTCCCTCAAAGTCTTCTGTTGGTTTTCGGAGTGACTTTGCTGGTTCGGGACCCATCGCAGCCAGTGTATCAGAGGACTGGAAATAAATAGACCAGAAGATTCATAATAAATAGTCACATTGTCTCCGTGTGCGTCACACACAAGATGGCGGCTCAAAGCCACGTTCAGGGTCTTGATGGTCAGTGCTACCCCCTCATGACCTTGCAGCTACCCGAGGGATGAGGAATTGCTGGGAAGTAGAAGTCCTGCAAAGAGGGGAAAACATTTATCATTTTTTCTGCACTTCTTCACAAGCTGTCTCAGCCCCACCTGAAGAAGAACCCTGCCAAGAACCTAACCCGGGACTATAACACCCTCATCCTTACCAGGAAAGGTCGCACTTCCGCATCCTGGTCCCCATTCCCTCATGTATTGATGAGCATGAAGCCCAATCAGCTGTAGCGCCTTCAATAATAAATGTACCCTTTATGGAAACCAGAACCATCAGTATAATGAGGCAGCCTGATGCTTTTGCCTCGGGGGCATCTCTTAGGGTCCCATGAGGGTGCAGCAGGCAAAGCGGCATGGCTGCCCTGGTGCACAATGTTTGCACTGTGGCTGCCGCCCTCTTTCCGGCCAGAGCGTTCCAGGTTGCTAAGAGCCGGACTCATCTCCCCGCCCTGGTCTTTGCAACATGGGGCGTTCTGGCCGGCGTCCCACCACGCTCTTGTAGTGGCATCACTGGTTGCCAGGGGCTGGGCAGGACGCCAGCCAGAGCATCTCATGTTGCAAAGACCAGGGCGGGGAGACGAGTATGGTATGGAGATGAGATGGGACACCAGACAGAGCTGGGTAGGCATGAAGAGGCATATCCCCGAACCTCCCAACCCACCCCCGATAACGTGCACCAGGGGCACCCTCCCCTCTGGCCTCAGGGATGCCCCGGAGGGAAACTATACATTTTTTTTCCCCACAGTTTTAGAATAAAGTTAATGTGGTCAGTAATGACTTGCGCCTCGCGGGCACACCACATCCCTGGTTCATCTAATGTCACTGTTGGCTAGCAGGGCATGCTGGGAATTGTAGTTCTACCAGCAGCCCATCACTCTCCCGGGCTATCTGGTGTTGCTTCCTCCACGCTCTGGTCAGTCCTATAACCCCGGGAATAAGCACAATAGGGGCTGATAATGGGGAGTCACACTTACATCTCCAGATGGCCGTTGGGGTTACTGAAAAAAACAAAAACAAGTCATTAACACCACGAGACCGACTCGCACAATAACAAACAAAGTTCAATCTGCTTCTATTTGGCCTTCCCCGCCCCCTCCTCATCAACACACTCAGAAAAATGTAAATAAAACAGTTCTGCTGTCATTGCATACGTTATTTTAGACATCACTGGGTCTCTTGGCTTCTCTATACAGTGCAGGTCATGGCTGGTGGGAGGGGCCAGCAGAGTGCTGTATATAGCCGGCAAGAGCAAACAGTGGGCTGGCTCCTGGGAGATGCTATGCAAATGCCTTGATGGGTGGGTGTCAGTCTGGAGGAGTGGGCGGTCCTAGGCAGGCTGTATTTGCTGTGTCCCCTTGGGGAGACTTACCCTTGTTTTCCTTTCTGGACAGGAAGTGATGGGAAATGTATCCAATGGGGACATAGCATGCAACAAAACCCTTGGTTCAGTAAAACTGGGAAGAACCCGTCAGGCTGTTACTACCGTTTATGTCTTCTGTTGTCATATAGACAGGAAGTGAGGTGAGACAGCAAACAAAAAAAACTTGGTAAAAGTATTTAAACTTCCCCAATCTGTCCAAAACTGACCATTGCAGGGGTGACACCAAAATGACTCATAGTCATTTTGGTGTCACCCCCCTCTAAAAAGTCAGGCACTTGGTCATGGACTTCACTAAGATGGCCGTGCATGTGCGATGACGTCACGGCGGGGGGTCACCCGGCCTCGGGACGCCCCTGCATGAAGTGTATATATGTGGTATCACCCTCCTACAATCCCTGTACAGCAGAGCTCCGATTGGGGAAGAGAGAAGCAGCACCAAGAGACAATCAGTTGTCCTGCAGTGCAAGAAGCATGTTGATAGGAGGAGAAGACAGAGTGAGAGAGATGAGTTCATGAGTCCGCTGCCAATCACAGGCTGGGGGAGGGACAAGACCTGTAAGTGTCATTTTATTGCAGCAAAGAATAATCAGGTCTCCTGCCCTGCCAGACGGGACTGGATGGGCAGGTAAAACAGCTTCCTGTACAGTGTGACCTGTGTATTGCGCCGTCTGCCTGGGGGTCACCTTTAACAATCATCGAGCGTGCGCTCTTACTCATAGGTGTCTGAGCTTTTCATCCTCCGGTAGTACTTGGCCAGTTTCACAGACAGGATAATGCTGGGGATGAAGAAGATGGTACACCAGCCGATACTGAACCAAAAGGCATTCTGGGAAAGGAAAGAAAGAACCAATGAGAGAATATTCTATATTATTCATTACAGGTATTTATATAGCGCCGACATATTACGCAGCGCTGTACACACTGCACAGTCACATCAGTCCCTGCCCTCAAGGAGCTTACACTCCAAGGTCCCAGCCTCCCATATACACATACAGGGCCAGTGTAGACAGGCAGGTGGTTGGAGTGTGAGAGGAAACCCACATGAGCAAAGGGACAACATGCAAACTCCATGCAGATAGCATCCTGGCCGGAATGAATGAATGTAGTGTTAGAGGTAGATAGAACTATGCAGGAATACCCAGCACAGCCCCCTTCAGGCTGACCTGTGACACTACAGCACACAGCAATTTTCATCAATAAGATTATTGTCAGGAAGTCAGCTGAGTGTAGGAAAATGTTCTGATCAAAACATAAAATAATCTGAAATTCATGAATATCACAGAAACACAAATATCATAAAACCCAGCAGAGCATTCACCTAAGTGGTCAGCAATGTCCCCTCCATGGTGCCCGAGTCCTAGTATGACTCCTGCCAGGGACAGGATCTGCATGGAGCTTTGTAGATCCTCCGTTTCTGCAGGTCTCCTCCCACAATCCCAAAACTGCACCCAGTGCAATTACAAAGCCACCATGGATGACCTCCTTCTGAAGATGCCATTTGCCTGGCTGGCCCTGCCTTGAGTCACCACAACCAGCATGCAGATCAGGAGCAACAGGCCAGTGACACAAAGCAGTGATGCTATTGGATCAGCCAGGGAACTAGCATCTTAGAAGGGGAGGTCAGCATTGGTATCAGGTGCGTAACTGGAAACCTCCGGGCCCCAGTGCAAGAAACCATGACGGGCCCCCTGGGGAGGCACTGTCAGCGCCTTGGCAGCTACCAGGGCTGAGCCCTCTTCTTCCCTCCCCCCCCCCTAGTCACACATGCGATCACTGCAACGCTGATAGTTCTGCCAATGATTGATACCGTCTAAATGAAACCTGTGTTTGAAAGTATAAAGTCCAAATCAAGTGTCACCCCTTCTTATTGCTTCATAGTCCTGTGTCCCCCCTCCTTCCCATATCATGATAAGTGGCTGATTTTTGCCACAATAGAAATGCTGCTTCCTGCCCTCAGACTGCTGTGCTCTGTGTTGGCAGAGCTGAGTGACAGCCACGACCCCTCAGACTTGTATTGCAGAGGTAGAAAAGGGGCGTGTCTGACTGGGTGTGTATGATTGCATTGTGCTCTGGGCAGTGTGGTCAAATTCTGACGTCTATTGGACTGAGCACTGATATTTGGGGTAAGACTTTGACAATGGAAGCTAACAGAACAATGTCCACCTCCGTGAATATGAATTTCTGTTATTATAATTGGGCTTTATTGATCTGCCAGGCAATGCAGGCCCTACCCCATGTGTCCGTATGCCTGTGATGGGGTCATCAGACCCGTAGTGATCAATTAGCTTGACATAGCGGGCCTCCATTGTGACCCCTGACATCATCAATGGGCCACACATGATATTCAGTGATTGTAAGGCTACAGAGACTGAAGACATGAAACAGCAGAAGGGCCAAATGCGGCCCGCAGGCCTCAAGGGTGGACACCAGGGCATTAGACTGTTAGGTTCTCGGGAGTCAGGGAGCGATGAGAGAGAGGAGAGTCTTCTCTGTCCCATGATGAAGATGAAGGGTCAATGTCATATAATACTGAGATAAATACAAGGCGTCTTCCAAAGTCCACCCAGCACAGAGCACATTTTTGTGCGTTAATACATTGCAATGTGTGAGAAATAACCGGACTGTGACAACGACACATTCCAACCACGGATCATCTGCCCCATGGGCCACACACACACACCCTTTCATCGCTGACCCCGGATCAACAAAACAGGAAGTTACCTGATGATACCAAGGGGTTAAATTCTGATGGTCATGGAAGATCTTTAGAAGCCTGAGTCACAATAATGTCTAGCGATGGGGTTACTTAAAGTGAATCTACCAGCGACATCACAAGGGGGGTGCACAGGGTTCGGCCCGCACCGGGTGACACCATCAGAAGCTGTGACAGTAAAATGACTGACAGTCATCCCCCCCCCAAAGTCGGCCACTCAGTCATGGGCGAGAGAGAGGGGGGCACCCGACAGCATACTTGATCCCCACCAGGTCAATATCCCCCTCTCTTTACCAAGATGACTGCTGGCGGTGAAGTACATCACCGCACATGCTTGATGACATCACAACACGGACCTCCTAACACATGCACGGTGGCCACATAGGGTGACACCCACCCTGGTGCCGCCGCTGGAATCTACCATCACATACATTAACCAGTTCAGCTCTCCCCCTGTATGTCCCCTA
>NW_017306381.1:350850-378052 GCF_000935625.1 Nanorana parkeri | reverse complement strand
TATTAACAAAGTAATAAATATATGGTTTTTAAAGACAAACAAGGCTTCCTCTCCTGGTGAGCCGGTCTTGCAAAATTGGTTACAATTTTTTATGCAAACCACAGACAAAATCATAACTAAACTACCGTATTTACTATTTTGTTCTTTGATCAGTGTTAGATTAAAAAAAAAAGAAAAAGAAGAAGCAGCATTCTATTATTCATCCCATTTACAATGACACTAGAAGTACGATTCTGGCAGGAAACATTGTGAAGTTAGTTACACAATTCTTTTTTTTTTTTTTGCAGTAATAAAAAATTAAAACGAACAAAAACTTGTAAACAAATATTAATGAATGGAGAAAAAGAGGAAAAATCAACAGGATGGTGGTGCCCCCCCCCCATTCACGGATGTGCAGGGCGGCGTATGGAGACGTAGTCCCATATAGAAGGACAGGGGCTGCGTACTAATCACACGCAGCACCTGCCCTTCCCGGGAGCTGCCCGATACGGCCGTGCACGCAGCACGGAGCTGTACGTGCCGGCCTCTTCTCGTGTGAATGAGAGAATTAAGACAATGCAGGCCACAGGATAATCATACTGCATACTTACCAAGGAGTCCACAAGATACTGACAGACGACAACTTGTGCCGAGTCAATCGCACTGGCGACAGGCCCACACCGGGCAAGCTTTGTGGTCAGCTACAAAGAAAGAAGCACAATTTGTGATTTAGGATAATGAGAATCTGACAATCAGGACCTCTGTCACATCCTAATATGCATGTCATGTATTCTCAATAGAAATCTCTGGCTTTGTGTTCCTATTGGTCACAGCAGATTCATTACTGGAGAGTTAGGCAGGAGGAAATGGGAACATTTTGTACATGACAGGTTCCCTTTAAGGGAGAACCATATTGATTCCGTCCTTCTCCCAAATGAAAGGCAGATGCTGATTATGTGATATTAGCAACTAGAGCAGCTCTCCCTTTAGACTCTTTTATGCAATTAAATATTGGTATCATTGCATTGAAAATATAACCCCAACTAGCTCGCCATTATCCCGTTTCTGCCCCCTCCCTTCCTCTTCACCTCAAATGAATCGTTATCCTGAGCCGACCCCTTCAAACTATACCTAGACCTTATAATCATTTTAATATCCCTTAAAATGGAACTTAAGTTTTAATATCCCCCCCTCCCCATTAGTGTTGAGTGATGCTGATGGTCTATTAAGAGAGTCAACATCTAGTGGTGGAAAGTAATAACTGCTGAGGACAGCTCTGGATTGCAGTGGCACCGACAACATCACCATTTTCCAAAATTGTCCAAAAGAATTTCATCCAAGATCTGTGCCAGAATGTTTGCAATAAAATCAAATATCCATTGTAAACAGATTAGGTTCATAGAGTGATGGCCGCTTGAAGACATTCTGCAGGTTACACTGATACAGTAATAAAGGACTTACTAAGGACTGATTCAGTATCAGGCTTATGGAAAGAAAAGCACTGCCATCTAGTGGGCATCTTAGTGTACTACATTATGTATAATAAAGTGCAATGTACATAGAGAACCAGTGCCATCTAGTGGGCATCTTAGTGTACTACATTATGTATAATAAAGTGCAATGTACATAGAGAACCAGTGCCATCTAGTGGGCATCTTAGTGTACTACATTATGTATAATAAAGTGCAATGTACATAGAGAACCAGTGCCATCTAGTGGGCATCTTAGTGTATTACATCAAGCCTGAGCCACTGCAATATGACTACTGTCATCCGTTGTCCTTTATTAAGGAAAAGGTTTCCTTGCTTGCCAGCTAGACCGAGACAGCTCTATGCAGTTAGGAATAAATGGCTCTATAATATTAGGCTGCATCTGTACTATAAACCAGCTGTTCTGGATGTGCAGTTAGGCAAAAAGTGTCATAAAGTAATGATTTTCAGTTGGCCACAATGAGGCATAATGTAATGCTTTGCATGGTTCAACCTACAATCCTAAGGAATAAAACATTTATTGTTTGGATATGTGAAAGTAAGGATGCACCAAAGTGAAAATTTGTGGCCAAAACTGAAACCGAAAATTAAAAATGTGTCCAGCCGACAAGGAAAATGCCCAGAGTAGCCTCTGCCACCCATCCTCCCCCAGGGCTCTCACCAGAACAGTATAGATGGGAAATCTTCCAATGGGGATGTTAGTTCACAAAAGAATAATTAAGAAATGAAAGAACACTGAAAATGAGAATATGTGATATCTATGGAAGGTCACTGTGCTGCCTATTGCTATGTTAGCTGCCATTCCCAGCAACAGCAGGAACCAAATGAAAACGGAGACTTCTATAGGATAAATATCTCTCATTGTGAGAGTGTCAGATACTTCCATACACTCCATGACATTTACTAATAAAGGCCAATATAAAGTGCTGACGACTCATCTCTATGCTGTAAGTTGGATTCTCTGGCTCGCTGACACTTACCATTGTCTTTGACCAGTTAATGTAGGACTCAAAATACTTCAGTATTGTATCCAGAAATGCTCTGGTCTCCTGGAACATGAGGAATACAAGGTCAGACCGAATGTTTTTAAAAGGTAAATAAGTATTTTTTTTTTTTAATATGTAGTTTAACCGTTTTATTTTTGTATTGATAAACAATACAGATGAATAAATGTCACCAGCACACAACCAGTATTGCAGTCCAAAGAGTTCGTTTATTGGAACATCATGTCACCAATGTCTTGGACTGCAATACTGGTTGTGTGCTGGTGACATTTATTCATCTTTATGCTGTGTGGCGGCGCCATCCGCAGGTCACTACAAGCACCCACCCCTCCTTGCAACAAGGTATCTTTTTGTTTGCCTATTAATAAACAATTCACGGAGCCATTCGCCCTTTGAATCTCTGTGAATATAGAGTAGGTTTTTTTTCAGGTCGAATGTAATGTCATACCGTATTTTGGCCACTAGATGGAGATGAGGAGCATAGGAAATAAATACGTCCTGTACTCCTCAGCTCCATCTAGTGGCCATAATAGAATGAAATACTTATCCCCTATGCTCCTCAGCTCCACCTAGTGGCCATAAAAGAAATAAATACTTATCCCCTATGCTCCTCAGCTCCATCTAGTGGCCATAATAGAAATAAATACTTATCCCCTATGCTCCTCAGCTCCATCTAGTGGCCATAATAAAAATAAATACTTCTCCCCTATGCTCCTCAGCGCCATCTAGTGGCCATAATAGAAATAAATACTTCTCCCCTATGCTCATCAGCTCCATCTAGTGGCCATAATAGAAATAAATACTTATCCCCTATGCTCCTCAGCTCCACCTAGTGGCCGTAATAGATATAAATACTACTTTCCAATGCTCCTCAGCTCCATCTAGGGGCCATAATAGAAATAAATACTTATCCCCCTATGCTCCTCAGCTCCATCTAGTGGCCATAATAGAAATAAATACTTATCCCCCTATGCTCCTCAGCTCCATCTAGTGGCCATAATAGAAATAAATAGTTTGCAGCACGAGGAGGACACTGATGGAGCAGATCACAGCTACCCTTCCTCATGCTCTCCCTGCCCTTAGTCATTCGACCTATGTTTTCACATGACCACGTGCAGGGAACACATGGAGGGGCATCTCTGCCATGCAAGATGTGCCCAGGTCCCCCTTGAGCGGTAGCCATTGCGATTGTTGTAGATCTTCTACCTCAGGGGTGGGCAAACACCGACCCTCCATCTGGAACAGCAAATCCCATGAGGCATTGCAAAATTCTCACAACCACAGGTATGACTCCCAGAGACAGGTGCATGGCGGGATTTGTAGTTTCACCACAGCCGGAGGGGCGGAGTTTGCCTACCGATGCTCTATCGATACAATTGTTTGGGTGGATGGACCCTCCAAATCGTACGCAGCTCTTTTGGTTTATAGAAGTGTCTATGTCCTGCACATGTCGGAAAATGGGGTCATCTTTCCCACCACCTAACAGCCAATCAGATTACAGCGGTCCTTCTTCTCTTACAGAACATTATCCTGCTCTTCAATTTATATCCATCCGCCTCACTAGAAAGACTTACATTCTTCACTATCGCAACCACCTGGTTGTCCACGAAGGACTGAGCCGTATCAATAGCTTTCTGGGTGTTATTCAATGTTGTCTGCATGTGAGAAACAAAATAAAGACAAAGCGTGAAAAAGGGCAAAGGGCATAGGTCGCTGCCTATATAGAATGAGCATTAAATATTTACAGGGTTATAAGGAGTATATTTTTATTATGAAATAATTATTATAATTATTATTTACTATAGTAATAAATATAAAAATAAGTCATATTTATTAGTAATAAATATAAAAATAATAATGTCATATTAGTAATAAATATAGTAATAAATATAATAAGTCATATTTATTTGTAATACATATATTAATAATAATAGTAGTAATAATACATATAACAATAAAAATAATGTCATCAATAATAAAATACAGTAATGATAATAATAATAATCAGCAGCATTATCATCATAATAATATCTCTCTCAGAGTTCGCAGTGCCCCCCTGACGATGCCTTCACCTGCTTTTCCCTCCAGAAGGATTGCAGCAGAACGGTACTTTTTATTACAAGCACTGCATCCAAAGACTTCGACAAACAGTCTGCTGCTCCTCCTTTCACTGTCCAGCGACAGGCTATTGGAGGATTACTGCAGCAGAGAAAAATCTGGTCTCCTGCTCTGCCAGACAGGGTTGTGCTGCGTGACGGAGCTGTGTAAATCTCAGGACTGAATGTATTTCATGTGTATTTAGCGGTGTTCAGCTCAAATCATTCTAGACACACACATGGGGGCTGCCATTGCTTCTACCCTTCTGAAGTAGTCTGACGAGCACACCGACCAGCTGCGCTCAGTAAGGTTTATGTCACTGACCGGGGGCAGGAATTCATCCGCACAGTCAGAGAACAGTCAGATCTCCTTATTTCCATGCTTGTCCTAGGTAAGGGACCATATAGGTATTGAAGCAGGAGGATGAGGGTCTGTATGGGCCGGCTTTGGGCTTGGGTCAATGGCATCAGTTTGAGATGCTTCTGATCTTATTGGTAGGTCCATCTGGCCTGCTTCTGACCTGCTTCAAGCAAGTTTTGCATTTCCATAGACTTGTATGGGAATTTAAACCCGCCTGACGCTAAAACCATTTCATCAACACAGGCCCTGAACATGGCAGCCAGGAAAGCAGCATTGGCAGAGACGGAAGCAGTGAAGGCATCCGCCGGGTTTCCTGGTACACACGATTGGTAAACTTACCGGCAACGTTAGCGATGTGGCTTGGAGATTGGCGATACTGGTATTCATACTTTTCTGGAAGGTAAAAACATATTATTGGTAAAGGACGCAACTGGAAACCTCCACAGAACGTAAATGATCACTTCTGTGCACTCTGGGAATATTATACTGACTATAATCTGAATATTGTGTGTGAATATTTCCCATAATTACCCTCCGTAGCCAGCAGATGGCGAGCGCTAAGCTACAGCACAGTACGATGATTTACAGCAGTGCTGTGATCAAGACCCGGATAGCAGGAGAGATCAGATTACACACACCTCAAGGGGGAAACGGGTCACTTTTCTCATTAAGGGCAAAGTGACAGGTTCTCTTGATAGGGCCCATCTCTACCCACTAATACCCACCTTCATTACACTGCTCGGCCACACACTGCTCATCTATCGGAGCCCTGTGCCTACTCCCTGTGTCACAGCTCATACAGGGTTAATGGCCATCACCACACCCCCATGGGACAGTATTCGGGTCCAGCAATTGGCTACTCGGGCCTGAGCACTGAATTCTGGGAGGAAGAGGAGAAGGACACATGGTCTAACAAACCCTAAAGCCATGGGGGATTTCCTGAGGACTCCAATAGATGAATGGAACAAAGGGGAGTATCAGTGGGTTGCAGGCCTTTATGAGAACCTGTCATTTATCCCTGAAACTGCAAAGTGATCCTCTTTCTGAATGACTTTTAGAATTACATCATCCCCTTCCTTATTCCTCATAAGGGCCATATGGGCGAGTCAGTCAAACACAGGCTGCCAGCGAGCAAGCAGACAGGGTTGGACTTTCTACAAATCCCACCATCCTTTGCAAGCTGAATTGCTTTGATTTCAGGTAGGGATGCACTGATACTGATACTATTATTGGTATCGGTGCTGATACCAAGTATTTGGCCGAGTACTCGCCCAAATGCTCCGATAACTAGCCCGATACTTCCAGTATTAGGAAGCCGGGCAGCGAGTCACTACATGCTGCCCACCTTCCTGATTGGCTGGGAAGCCGGCTCCATGCTCCCTCGTCACAAGTGACGAGGGAGCATGGAGCTGGCTTCCCAGCCAATCAGGAAGCCAGCCAGCATGTCATCACATGGCCCCCAGCTTTCTGATTGGCCGGAAAGCCGGCTTCATGTTCCCTCGTCACCTGATAACGAGGAAGCATGGAGCCAGCTTCCCGGCCAATCAAGAAGCCGGGTGCCGTATAATGACGCGTTGCCCGGCTTCCTAATTGGCCAGCTTACCGACCAATCAGGAAGCCAGGCAACACGTCATTACACGACTCCCGGCTTCCTGATTGGCCAGAAAGCTGGCTCTATGCTCCCTCGTCACCAGGTGACGAGGGAGCATGGAGACGGCTTCCCTGCTAATCGGGAAGCCGGGTGGCGAGTCATTACACGCCGCCTGGCTTCCTTAATGGGACATCCGGAATCGGTATTTGGTATCGGCGAGTACTGAAAAAAAAATCATCGGTACCCGTACTTGATACCGAAAAACCGATATCGGTGCATCCCTAATTTCAGGGTATCTGTTCCATCAGCGAATCACAACATCAGGATGGTCCATAAGGAACCTTTATAAATACATTAACACTTACGACTTGTGGGAGGAGATTGGCGTCTATGGAGGCTTGGATCGCCAGGATCGTGTTAGCTTCATTCTGCAGCTGAGCTTTATAAGTCGGGTTAGTAACGTTCGCCTGTCACACAAAAAGCCAATATTCAGTTACATAACATTATAATGCACATTGCTGCAAATCCTCCACACTGTGATGGCATTTTACTCTTCCTTTCTAAAGTGCAGAGCTCAGTGTGGAGCAGCAATGTTCTGGCCTAGGAGTAGTGTGCTGTCACATGAGCCTTTAATCACCATAACACATGGGGAGTGTTTTGTAGTCCAGCAGAAAACCACCAGGCAGGTTGGGATTTCACTGCAGCAGAGTTGTCAGCTCCATACAGGAATTTGGGAACTCTCTGAAATTCTGGCAGGATCAAAATCTGTACTTCGAGCATTTTTTAAGAGTCAAACTCTAGGGGAAATGTCCATTCACTGTTATCATCCCCAGACATCATTGGCTTTAGCTCTGCGGCTAATGGGTCTAACTACTGCACAGTGAGTGCCATTAGCAAGCTCGCCCGGGGTGGGGGCCCGCCATGTACCCCAATAACACTAATCAGGAGGTGTCAGCCATTTTTTCGGGCCCCAATAACCCTGTGTGAATTGTTTTTAAATAATATTACGCTACTTGTCCCTGACTTACAGCAAAGATTTGTAGATTGTTGGCATAAGCAGTTAGATTTGTCTTCGTAATGCTTTTGTTCATCTGAAAAAAAAAGTAAAGGAAAACAAAGATTGTGTTAACATTTTTGTTGATCCCGGAGTGAAACTGTAATAAAGACCGCTCACTGCTGCTCTCTCTGCTTGTGCAGGGTGACTGGTCTCGTCTCCGCCCCCTCCTGTAATAAAGGCCACTCACTGCTGCTCTCTCTCCATATGCAGGGTGGCTGGTCTGGTCTCCGGCCTCTCCTGTAGTACTGAAGGCAGCCTGTAATGGGTGGAGCTTGCTAGGTCTACAAATTGCACTATACAGTCCGCTCACTGGAGAAGAGATTGAGGACATGCTACCTCCTGTCTGCAGCAGACAGATAACATCATCGCACGCTTGGCAAAGGTAGTCTAAATGACTAAAGAATCTAGTTGCACAAGCCTCATAAAGCAACCAAAATATTTCCTTTACCATCCCTGACTAAGCCAAATTTTCTTTCATTGAAGTCCTACACACTCCCTCCCCCCGCCCCGCAGACACTACAGCTCACAATGGGAGGGTTTCAGTTACAGAGGCAGAGCTGTCAATCAAGAAAGCTGTGGGCAGCACTAGGTGTTGACAGGTGCTGATTGACAACCTAAAGAATGGTAGCCACACCCCCTGCAACATCCCCCACTGCAGTGCAAGCAGTCACAGCCTACATGGGAGTGACAATTCTGCTCTGAATTCAGGAGCGGTGCTGCATTGTTGCCACCGAGCAGTGCTGCATTGCTGCCATCCCATCACAGACAGCTGCATTAGGTGGTCTTCACTGGCAGGAACAACAGGTATCTATGGGACTTTGCAGGGGAACCAAGAGCAACTGTAATAATTAATTGCTGTGGCACATTTTTAAATGGGAGACCAAAGTTCTACTTTAATAACAGAAGGTGGAGCTTTTATTAAAAAGAAATATATAGCATGGCTGTATACATTGACATTAGGATCAGTTTGGGAAGCAATTACACGGATTTGTATAAATAATTGTGTTGTTGTGTAATAAAAGCAGAATGATGTAGTGCAATGGAGTAAAGAGTCTCCATTGCTCTATAACATCCAATTCACAATTAAGGCACCAAATTCCTTATCTGTCAAAAATGTCTCACAAACTGATGTTGGTTTGCTGAAGTCCAGGGTATCTATGCCAGAATTGGACACATTGGTCACCTGATTCTTCTGGTCGGGGGTCAGGAAGGAAATGTGGCTCACACTGATGTTCGTGTTTTCCATGGTCGTATTGACGTCACCGGTGTACTGTGGGTAGCAAAAAAAAAAAAATCCAAATTAAAAGCTCCTTCTATGTCCCGAAATTAACTTGTGTATGCCGAAATCCGAGGAACATGTCTGAAAGGACGGTATAAAAGTAGTGTGTGGCCATGAGGCAGCACTAACCTGACTGATATTGAGGTAGCTGTCCAGGTTGATGAGAGAGTTCAGGTTCAGAGCGGACCACAGGGCGGTGTTCTTCTGACAGTCCCTGCAACAAAGAAACCATAAGACGTGTTCCCACACACTGGAAGATCTGGTCCCAAGACCCAACCGGGGTTCCAGATTGAGGGGCTTCATATTTAAAGGAAAGTACAAATGCAATGCGCCAATAAGAGACGTTGTGGATTTCATAGACAAGCAAAGCGGGGGGTATAGTGGGCACATACAGCGGTACATGGCGGCCAGCTGTAGGAGTTGGGCCACTAACTGCAAATTAAGTCGTAAGCCAGACACACATTTTACAATCTCCTCACCATACATGTTACACATAATATATGAGGACCTACCTAAACTATCTAATCAGTTTCCAATCAGACAGGCGACTATACAGTCAGACTGCAACATGGGTAGTGAGCTTAAGGGAGATTGTAATATGTGTGGTCAGTTTAAGAACTGTTGGTAAATCTTAAAAAAGAGAACTATGGGGTCAGTGTTTTTCCCCATAGTTCTAAGGGTCACAGGAGGACATATACTAGCGTCCTCCCGTCACCCAAAGCTCAGTATATAGCGAGCTACAGCTCACTATATACTGAGACCGCCGCAGCCGGATGGATTACAACATTACTGTCGAGATCCACCCAGCTGCGTGAGTGACAGCTAGCTCTGCCTATCTAGAGGTCTATCCTAATTCGACACCACGCTATACCAGGAAGTAGCAGACGAGTGAGACGCTACACTATACCGGCCGGTTCCTTCGATTTTAAATTGTGAGTGACTGTATGTTTTTATATAAATAAACGTTTATGCATACCACACCATGAGGAGGTTTCTCCTTTTTTATCTAAATCCATAACGGACGGAATGTTACCAAGAGAAAACATTTGAGATGTGGACCCTCTAACTTGGGATTTTTTGCTTCATTACCTCAACTGTGGGGTGAGTACACACCCGAAAGGGGGCAGTTTGAAAACACTAACAACACCGTGGTGTGGGAAGAATTCACCAACTGATTCACCAACTGGAGATATTTGCTTGAAGTGTTCATTGGATCCAATTTTAAATTATATCATGGTTTTCTAATTTCTAATTTTTTTTTATTTTTATGATAAATGGATCACCATTTGGGACTTTTATAAAGTTTTATGCTGGTCATCAGCTGTTCACAGAAATTCTTTGACACTAATTTATCACCTTATTATTGAAAGACACAAGAGTGAAAATATTATATATTATATATATTTTTTGACACTGTATATAATTTTGATACTGGATATTTTACACTGTGGATACACCTTTTATTTATAAGTATTTAAATAGATAGACACTGAATATTATAGATTTTTCATATTATCTAATTTATATATATTTATATATTTAATTATATATATTTATATATTTACATTTTTATATTATGCACTTTAATTTTTAGCGCTGCACATTCCACACTTTATCTAGAGGCAGAGCCAGCTGTGCCCGCCCCTCCCCGTCCGTTCCCCCACTCAGCGCTGGAGGATCGGTGAGGGAAGGGTGGAATCCCTGCAGGGAGCTGTGAGTGACAGTTACGGCTCTTTGCAGGGAGATGATCGAGAATTCAGCGAGCGGCGGTATGCGTTCGCTCACTTCCCGATCTATTGAGCCGACGTGTGACAGTTTCATTGTCACGCGTCGGCTCAAACTATGAGGAAGAGTGATTTTCGTCATCATTCTCCTTTAAGGTAAATCTTGTACAATAAGATTGTAACATGTTGCAAAGTCCAAACCTACTCTGATCACGCCCATCATGGTGCCCAGGAAGGGACACCTTTGCTTTACTGGCACGGCGGGTCATCAGCAGTAGGATACCTAGGAGCCTTGGTTATAACAGAGAGGGGATACCGCTATGAGCTCTCCAATGGACACTGGTGTCCTACGAAGTGTTCTCTGCATAACACTGCAGAAAGAACACTCTGTGATAGAAGAGCTTGGTCACATGACTTTGGCAAGTTACGTGGCTGGTCTCTCCTTCTTCCAGCATGTATTTTTGACTTTTATTAAAACAAACCAACATTGAGGGCACATTTCTTAAGCAGATAACATGCTGGAAGTTTTATATTTCGGAGAAGCAGAGACATGGCGGTGGTACGGTCATACCGCTGCTTTAATAAGGAGCCCCTTAAGCTGGCCATACAAAGTTAGATTTTGAGAAGAATCACGCAGTTTCCCCCCATCCACACTACATAGCTTGGGTGGAGGAATGCCCCTGCCGTCTTTTATATTCGGACAATTAGCGCCCATGGCCGTCAGGATAGCTAAACCCAGGTAGAAAATTGGTGGCCGAACAGTGACTGATTGGGCCAACATTGACCCTAGTGATTGGGGTCAGTCGGTTGCAGTCATTCTTCAGATGACAATTTTCTTCCCGGCTCTTTTGACAAAAGTCAACTGGAAGACCACTCCCCTGCTTGTCTGTGTCCTTCCTTTTCTGGCGTTGCTCTCCTGCGGGTGACATACGTTCCCCAATCTTTTAGGCAATGAGGGAGCGACGCATACAAAGCAGGTAAGTGTTTTCCAAGCGCATTCTAGAGATTCCATCGCTGATCACAAGATCACAAGAGTTCCATCAGTCTAAGTGTCTAATAATAGGTGCTTACTTGTAGATATTGGCGATACTCAGGTTAACACCACCAATGTTCACCATTTTGCTGATATTCACATTCTCATCCACAACCTGCAGACAAAACAGATTCATTGTTATCAAGAAAGCTCTACAACTCCTACATAGAGACAATCACAGAGCAGCAAATCAGATTACTCAACCAGCAAAGAGAAGCTAATCAATTAATCTCCCCAGCGGGGGGCAAAGACAACAACAAAAACTCTATTCAAAGCTAAGGAAGATTTTTAGATGGACTGGAGCTTTTTCAATTGAAACTTGACCAAATAGAAATGACTCATTTGGCATTTCATAAGGTAACTGCTCTACACTTAGGGCAGGGGTGGCAAACTCAAATTCATTGGGGGCCGCATCAGCAGTATGGTTACCCTCAAAGGGCCGGTTGTATAGGACTATGCATCTACTCTTTATTATCATAAATAGTTGCCTCTGCATTCAATTGCTACTGGTGATAGCGGCCACACCCCCAGTAACCACACCCATTTATCACCCATATTTTTGCTAAAATATAAGAGTCGGGGTCACGTCGGGTAAATAGACACCAAACATGTCATGCTTTAAAATTGCTTGCGCCCGCAAAATTTGACAGGATGACAGCGGCTCCGATCTCCTACCTGCTCGGCCATCCTGACAGCTGCGGGCGCGGCTTCTCTCCTCCTCACCGCTCCGCCATCCTGACAGCAGGCAGCGCGGGCCACATTACAAGGTCCGGCGGGCCGGATTCGGCCCGCGGGCCTTGTGTTTGCCACCCCAGACTTAGGGGATGAAATTCCTATGCTCCTCGGCGCCATCTAGTGGCAGTACTGTGCCACGAACATCGTTCGCACAGATATACACAATATCATGTTATACATTCTCCCCTTTAATGAAGAACGCCACTTAGTTTGTTTTCCGACAGATTACCTCCTACCCTCTCTACTCTTCAGCACTCTTCCCGACTTCCTTCTCAGTCCAGTGCCGGAGGTCCCCTTTTGGGCAGACCAACATTCTTTCATTCCTGTGAGCCACAGGCTGTTGTGTACACGTCTCCCTCTAGAGCAGCGGTTCTCAACCTGTGGGTCGCAACCCCATCGGGGGTCGAATGACGATTTGCCCGGGGTCGCCCAGGAGTCTCCCGCTATTAGATAGCGGCTCCCGACCGCCCGGGAGAGAAATACTTTCTCCCGAAAAAGGTTTACTCTGCTCGATCGAGCAGAGTAAACCTTTCCCTGCGATCGTTTTTTTTTTCATTTCTGACATCAGCAGAGGGGGACCTGCAGTTCTCCATCAGGTCCTCTTCTAGTGATTGACAGCAGCAGAGGGCGGGTGCAACAGCTAGTTTGCTATTGCAAAGTGAAATAGCCAATAGGAATCTAGCTATGCATTCCTATGGTGTTTTTTTGTTTTTATTCTGACGGCGTATGTCAGTGGTTCTCACCCTGTGGGTCACGGTGTGATTTCTGCTGTGCTAGGTGAGAGTCCTCCTCAGCCCTCTCCTAGCGCAGCAGTGTCAGTTCTCCCGCCACGCCGCCAGATGCCGCTGCAGCAGCCGTTGGCAGCAACTTGGCAAATGTTACCAAGGGGTCCCGGCCCTAGAAAGGTTGAGAACCACTGCTCTAGAGGGCACGTCATTATGCAGGCTGGTCTCAAAGTACTCCAGGACTAAACCACACTCACACGTCATTGCATGAGCACCACTCAGTCCTAGAAGAATGGCCACTAAATTTAAGGAAAGGGAAACACCGCAAGTAAGCACTTGATGTATCTGTGCTTTGACCTTAACGTCACCGTCCCCATTGACTTCAATGCAACTGGCTAAAATGGCTAACTTGGCTGATCCCTTGTCATTAAGAGCTAAAGAAATGTTTTTGTCTATATCGGAGCCATGTGGATTGACTTCTCTCTTCTATTCTTTCATGATGTACATAAAACCTATTTCAGAGGCACCTGGTAAAGTTGTTGATTGGCCCACGGCTTGCAGAATGATGTGTAGACATTTCCTCCAACGGCAAACAGGATTGCGGTGATCAGCATCAGCAGCCAGGCAAAGATGAAGCTGAATGCGGCACCTCTGCAAGAACAACACCAGAGTGTTAGGAAACAGGTGAGTTAAAGGACCAGTCCAGCCAGACGTGAGAGTTATTGGTGGAGCTTGCCAGATAGATTCACAGGCCTGTTCCAGATTGGGGGTACTCCAGGATTGAGATCTCCCTGCCATAATTCCTGGCTCTGTTCCTGCCAATTTTGGAGTTCTGGTTGTACCCACCAACATTTGTGTCCCCTCCCTACTACTCTCCAAAATGTTAAATAAATTAAAATTCAGTAAGGATGGCGGGAGGCTCTTGTAATGAGCACAGCAGGTATACAGACTCCGAAACTCTTCATAGAGATGGTGGGAACCCCTCATAATGGGTACAGCAGGTGTGCAGACCTGGGAACTCAGCACAGGGATGGCAGGAACTGCTCATAATGGGTACAGTGGGTGTACATACCCAAAAACTCAGCACAGGCATGGTGGGAACTGCTCATAAGGGGCACAGCAGATGTGCAGAAGTGGGAACTCAGCACAGGGATGGTGGGAACCAGTTATAATAAGCACAGCAGGTGTGTAGACCTGGAAATTCAGCATAGGGACTGTGGGAGCCCCTCATAATGGGCACAGCAGATGTGCAGAAGTGGGAACTCAGCACAGGGATGGTGGGAACTGCTCATAATAGGTACAGCAGGTGTGCAGACCTATGAACTAATCTCCAGTGATGGTGGGATCCCATCATAATGGGAACAGCAGGTGTGCAGACCCAGAAACTCAACTCTAGGATGGTGGAATCCCCTTATATTGGGGCATAGCAGGTGTGTAGACTGAGAAACTAACTGCAGGGATGATGGAAGCTCCTCATAAAGGGCACAGCAGGTGTACAGACCTAGGAACTCAGCACAGGGATGGCAGGAGCTGCTCATAATGGGTACAGCAGGTGTACAGACCCAAACACTCAGCACAGGGATGGTGGGAGCCCCTCAAAATGGGCACAGCAGGTGTACAGACCCGGAAACTCAGTATATGGATGGTGGGAATCCCTCATAATGGGCACAGATCTCACCATTAGAGTCCCCATAAGATAAATGGGATTGTCAGGTGGTTTCATTCGCCAGTATTTAGGCAGACTAAGCCTTTCAAATATATCTCAAACATAACATTTAAACCGGGGTTGCACTTTAACATCTCTCCAGTGATCTTTGGTAAGAGGGTTCGGCAGCCACCCAAGTCATAGAGGGTAACACTGCAAGCCTCTGGCACTGAACACTTCTTTTATGTACTTACGCCATGAAGAAATCTCCTCCAGAGTTGGACGCACAGCTGCGATTTGTGGGGTCCACGCTGGATTTGTGACCACATGGGCCAAGCAAGAGGCCAAACAGGTTACACACAACTACCAGGAGAATGATGCAGGACAGACAGATGCAAACAATCCACCTGGAGGAGACACAGACAGGACAACATTCAGCACCTGATAACACATAATAGACGATCCTGTAGAACCCTCAACACAGATTTCTGTTCATACAATTTGAGGCTGAACTCCGGCAGATATAAAAGACCCAAATCAATGCAGATCTGTATTCATGAATACATTAACTATTTTTTAGATGCAAGCAACTGAATTTGGCTTGGTGTCAGCTTCTTGCACTTCCCTGTACAGCAGAGCTTAGACTTTGAGAGTGAGAAGCAGCCAAAGGAGCCAATCAGTGGTGCTGCAGTGCTCACAAGGAACAAGCTTGATCAGAGTGACAGATGAGCCAATCACTCTGCTGCATCTCCTTTGACTGTCCAATCACAGGCTGGGGGTGGGGAGGAGACCTGCAAGTGTTAACTAACTGCCGCAGAGAAAAATCAGGTCTCCTGGTGTGCCAGACAGGGATGTGCGGTGTGCAAGAGCTGTGTAAATCTTAAGACTGGATGAACATTAACCCATTGGAAGGCTAAACAGCTCCCATATGCCTATTACATTCTTTTCTGGGGACAGAGACACGGAATGTATTATTTTCTCCATGTAACAATAACCCAGAAACCTTCGGGGACAATAAGGTGACAGCTTGGTTTTGGATAACAAATCTCAGGTTACAAATCCTGGTATCTTTAGGAATCCATACCGCCAGGTGATGCATGCACGGGAAACAATGCACGTAAACATCAAATGCTATACTACAATCAAAGCTAAAATCCAGGCAGATATAATAGATACAAATATATGCAACTTTATTAATATTGTTTTAGAGGATTGATACAGCGTTTGCAGATTGCATAGCGCAATTCAGCTTTTTGACGTGACGTCAGCTCTTGCAGCCTACTGTACAGCAGAGTTCTGACTGGGAGAGGAATGGACAGGCCCGGGACCCAGTCAGGTGTGCATGCTGATCGTAGGAGAGAGCAGAGTGGCAGAGAGATGACCATATCAGCCTGTCACTGTCCAATCACAGGCTGGGGGGAGAGACAGGACCTGTACGTCTTACTGAACTGCAGCAGAGAAAAAACAGGTCTCCTGTCCTGCCAGGCAGGGTTGTACTGTGTGGCAGAGCTATGGTTGGCATTATTGGCAAGTACACAGTATGTCAGCCATATATGTGGGGCTATTTATTAAGGGTAAGGTCAATCGCTATGGCTAAGGCCTTAACAGGGTGAAACGCATCAGTGCCATAGACTAGGGGCTTAAAAGGGTGAAATGCATCAGCATCATGGACTTAGGCCTTATCGGGGTGAAACACATTAGCACCATGAACGCAGGTCTTAACAGGGTGAAACGTATCAATGCCATGGGGGCTTAAAAGGGTGAAACGCATTAGCACCATGAACTCAGGCCTTTACAGGGTGAAACATGTCAGTACCATAAACTCAGGCCCTTCCTTTCTGCCTCCGTGGCTGCTTGGAGGTTTTGCCCAGGTTTTGCCCAGATTTCGCTTTACAAGTGATAATATAACAGAACAAGTTTGTCACGCACCTGTAATAATTATACTTCACAACCTCCGGCTTGTACTTCTCAGTGTAGTTGCTTGCCGTGTCAAACACAGAGTTGATGTTATCTAAACTATCCACGACGGGGATGCTCTTCCTGGCATCTGCGATTTTCTGTTTGATGTTCACCAGCTGATTCTGCACACCTAAAAATTTTAAAAAGAAGAACAAAAACATACAGACGTGAACAGCAGGATCTCAGATTACACGCGGCTGAAGAACTCAGAGGGACACCCTTCCCCCACGTCCTTCTTGGATGGTACCACCTAAGACTTCAGTCTGCAGGATTAAGTGCAGAACTAGTGCTGGGCCTTTTTATTAGACAGCCCAGCATGCACTGCACACACTGAAGTCTAGACGCACTCTGAATTAAAGGGTTGTTTGGAAAAAATAAGAATTTTAAGTAGGGCTGTGGAAATTACTTGAGATCCTAATAGGTTGGACTTGATGGACTAATGTCTTTATTCAACCTCAAATACTATGTAACTATGTAACTATGTATGTGCGTTATAATTAATTGATTAAAAACAAATTCGATTAATCGAACACAAATTTTTTTATCATTACCAGCCCTAATTTTAAGCAAATAAGTTGAATTATAATACAAAATGTCAGTTTATCAGATCTGGGAAACACTGAAGTTGCAAATCAGTGCACATGTTGATGTTTAATGTAAAGTGCATTGTGAGGCACGTTATAATACATGGCAATGTGTGCCAATGCGTGTTTTCATGTATTTTGTTTCCACCGAATGGAAAACGCATCAGACATAAAGCACAAACTGCAGCAAGGCGTGAATGGGCCCTAAAATAGAAGCCAGCAAGAGCTGGCTTCTATTTTAGATTGGTTCACGCATGGTCCATGGCAGATCTTCACGCTGCAGTAATGCGCAGAACAACATACGACCCAATGCGCATGAATGCACTGCAATGCAGTGCTAAAGTGTGAATGTAACTGTAAATGCCAGGTCCGTACGACGTACTGAGCTGGCCAGCTGGAAGCACTTTTGTAGCTCCGTACGACGTACGTCCTTGGCAGCGAAAGGGTTAAAGGGAGGAGAGACCAGGCAGCCATGTTGTCTGACCTTGAATGAGTACATAAACAATATTAGAACCAATGGGAGAGCATTCCTAGAATGAAGTACAATGGAAGTCCTGTGGGAATAACTTACTTTTCACTGAGCTTCTCGTTTGATTGGTCACAGTCTCGGGAATATCATTTATGTTCTGTCGGGCCTGAAATATTAAGCAGAATCCGTACTTAGCACACACAACCATCCACGTTCCAATCAGGGTTTCCAGGCGACATTTTTTCATTTTTATAAGGGAAATTATCTAAAACATTTGAGACAACATAATGATATGGTGACATTGCCAACATATACTAGGCAGGGGGTACCTCACTGTAGGCCTGCTGTGTGCCATTAGGGAACCCCCCAGATGTTTGGGAGGATGCATGTCAAATATTCAAACCTTATGTGATTGACACCCAAAAGTGGAGAAAAATGCTGACTTGGTGGTTAGCATTATGACCCTGGCATACTGAGGTCCTGGGTCCAGTTCCCAATAGGGACCCTTTTTGCACAGTCGGAATGTACGCCCTGTGATTGAGGGAGATTCCACCTGCTGCTCTAGCTACCGTCCATTGGATTTTCCAAGAAGATAATTTTTAAGAAAGGTGCTTGTATCAGCAGCAGAACAGGCACCTTTCTTAGTCTATAGGTGTATGGCCAGCTTATCTGCAGAGTTTCTATGGTCAGATGGAAAAAGTGCAACAGATTCCTCCACCTACGCTAAACTGTGTAGATGGAGGAATCTCCCATTGGGACAAGCTTCAGTATCTTGCTAGTCGGCCCTGCTGGCTGTCAAAATGCTTGACCGATGCCTGCATCCAATCAGACTGTTAAGGTATTTTGACAGCCAGCGGGGCCGACTAGCATTTGTAGAAACAATAAAATACCATTTTGAACTCCAAGAACTCTAGTTTGGTGCCCTCTTCGGCTGAAATATAACATGCTGGATGACACTCCTGGTTCCATCCACCTTCCACCCACTATAAAGTGGGCAGATAGGGGCAGGAAAGATTAAGGACTACCTGAGAACCTAAAGCAGCATTAGGAAGAAAGACATCAATATAAAATATCAGACTTTTCAACATACATTTTGGATGGTGCCTTCAATGCCAGAATCTAGGAATGTATTAATGGTTTTCAGCTGACCGGAAAAGTCTGGAATCTGGAAAAAAAAACAAAAAAGGGGACATTGTAATTTTTAGTCGGTTTTTTATCATGGTAGAGTGACCAGAAACAGCTAAATTCTCAAGTTTTTGAGGAGTTATCTGGATCAACTTATTAAGAGGCACACGCATAAACAATTTCAGTCTCTGCACTGGACCTTGATGTCCACGTTCACCAAAATGCCACCATCAGACTGTAGGTTCAGTAAGGAGTTATTTTTTGGATGGATTTCCCCAATGGGAGTCCCCATTAATTGCTTCTGAGAAATAGGGAGCACTGTGATGATCAAGGTCCAGCGTGGGAAAGAGAAAGACATCATGCTGGGACTGAAATTACTCATATATGTTCCTTTGAAGAAGTGGATGTTGATCCAAGAAATGCATCAGGTACATGAGAATTAAAGTGACACTAAACTCAGGTGTTAAACCTTAAAAATCCATTCAAGTCCCTTAAATATTAACAAAAATGTGTCTTATGTGTTTATCAGTCGGCTGTAGATCCTCCAATCATCCCTGTGTTTTGTAAAATAGTCACCGCTCCAAGCTTGCTCCCCTGGTGGACTACAATCTCAGGTAGGGATGCACCGATACTAGTATCTGTTTCAGTGCCGATGCTGAGTATTTGGGCTCCAATGCCTGGCCCGATACTTCTGGTATCAGGAAGTCGGGCAGCGAGTCATTACATGCTGCCCAGCTTCCCGATTGGTTGGGAAGCTGGCCAATCCGGAACCCGGGCGCCATTTAATGACGCGGCGCCCGGCTTTCTGATTGGCCGGGAAGCCAGCTTCATGCTCCCTCGTCACCTCAAGATGACGCGTCATTACACGGCTCCGGCTTCCTGATTAGCCAGAAAGATGGCTCCATGCTTTCTCGTCACCTAGTGACGAAAGGCATGGGGACAGCTTCCCTGCTAATCGGGAAACCGGGTGGCGAGTCTTTACATGCTGCCCGCCTTCCGGGCTAACAGGAACCCAGCTGGCGAGCCATTACACGCCGCCTGGTTTCCTTAATGGGACTTCCGATATCTAAATTTGGTATCGGCGAGTACCGGAAAACAAATATCGGTACTCGTACTCGATACCGAAACACCAGTAATGGGTGCATCACTAATCTCAGAGTTAGTTTACTAATTTGTACTGAGATTGTAGTACATCCCCGGAGTGAGCGTGGAGCGGTGACAACTTTACAACACACACAGGGTCCATGGGGAACAAAAGTAGCCCCCCTCCAGAAGGAAGGACAGTGTCAGCGCCAATTCAGAGATGATTTGAGGATCTACAGCCGAGTGATACACAAATAAGATACATTTCTGTTAATAGTTAAGGGACTTGAATGGATTTTTAAGGTATAACACCTGAGTTTAGTGTCACTTTAACTGTTCTGGACACCATTCAAGAACTGTATTATCGGCATCAACGTATTATTGGCATCAACGTATTATTGGCATCAACGCATATGGTTATTTACATTTTCATCTCCATCACAGTATTGGCTTTATGTATTTATGCAGACTTGTAAAGTTTCTGAAAGTCCTCTTTAGGGAATCAGATAATGTAACAGTCACATGATGTAATAAAACAGATCATATGAAACATTAAAGACTAAAATGTAAAATGTTACCGAGGTAAAGTTGGCATCGATGACAAGGTCACTGGTGGACGGGGCACCGGTACAACTACTACCGCAATCAGCCAATGTTTTACTGATGGCTGCTTGCACGTCACTGAGGTTCTTCACTAGTTGGCTCTGCTCATCTATTAGGGAGTTGAAGGTGTTATTCACAGTCACCAAGGCCTTGGCTGTGTTATTCAGAACTATGGAGAAAACACATTGTAATGGTAATCATTGTCATGTTTGTAGTCAGAGAATTGCATCACATTAGTGAAACCTTATACAGATCCTTTTACCGCATTCAGATGCATGGTAGTGGGGTGGCTAGGACGGTGCGTTTTCACTTTAGATTCACCTTAGTGCTCAGCTTCTGATGCATTTATAAGGTACTCCGTCTCCATTAAAGTAAACCTGTACCGACAGAAACATGGAGGCTGACACTTTTGACCACTGAACTCCGGGGAACAAAAAATACAGTTTTAACAGTGACAATGTAATAATAAATTACCACTCAGAGTGGTGTCCCAGGTCTGGATGCTGCGTGCGTTAAAGTTTTCATAAACCCCGTACAATAATGTAAGCACCGAACCTGAAAGTTATATAGCAGCTGAGGATAGAGGGTCACATCTTGTCCATTCATATAAAGTTTTGTATGTCTTTAACAGAGTACAATGCATTCTGTGACTAGAGAAGGGGAGTCTGTGACATTCATCCATCCCTGCCCTCCCCCTGTTCCTTTATAAAATATGGTGAGGGCAATTTATCAAAACTGGAGCAGACAGATCTGGAGCAGTTGCCTAACCAATCAGCTTCTCTCTGTCATTTTCAAAGCTTACCGAAACAAACTGAAGAGAGAAGCTGATTGGTTGCCACAGACAACTGCTCCAGATTTTGTCTGCACCAGTTTTGATAACTTCTTAATGTTATATTCTTTTCACGGGATAAAATGCATTCTGTGATTGGACAAGGAAAGATTATGATGTTCATCCACCCTCCCTCCCCCTTCTCCAGTCATAAAATGTGGTGTATTCTTTTAATAGGATACAACGTGTTCTGTGATTGGACAAGGGGAGATTGTGAGGTTTGCCCACTCCTCCCCTGGTCCATTATTAAAACATGTTGTATTATTTTCACAGGATAAAATGGGTTCTGTGATTGGGCAAGGGGAGAATGTGATGTTCATCTCAATGTATTCGTGTCCCATTGCACTGCCAGACCGGAATCCCATGGTAACTAGACATGTGCAATTCGTTTCGTTCCGAATCGAAATTCGGACGAATTTTCGGAAATTCGGACATTCGGATGTATCCGAATTCCGAATTACAGACATAACGAATGCAAACTAATCCGAATTTCCATTTCCGAAATTCGGTAGCCTTCGTACGAACGTTCGTTTCGTTTTCTGTTCTTATTCGTTTCTTATTCGTTTCGTTCGTTGGAGCAAAGTGACATTAGAGAAGGAGAAAAATATTTTTTCCCCCTCAAATGTCACTTTTGCTGCAAACGAACGAAACGAATAAGAAACGAATAAGAACAGAAACCAAAACGAACGTTGGTACTAACGCTACCGAATCTCGTCCGAATCCGAATTCCGAATCCGAATTGACTTTCACACCCGAATCCTGAAAAACGAAATAACACAAATCCGAATTTAAAACGAAACGAAACTAAACGAATTTTTTGACAGTGCACATGTCTAATGGTAACATAATGGTGGGTGCTGAATGACATGCGGATGGTGCAGCACAAACCGAAATATAGAAGAAGTAGTCACTCGCACACCTAGGTCCAATGCATCAATCTGTCCTTTTATTGACATCAGATACACATGGCTAATTTATGTGTATCTGACATCAATGAAAGGATAGATTGACACATTGGACCTAGGTGTGCGAGTGACTACTTCCTCTACATGTGATGTTCATTTGCCCCTCCCTTTGTTCATTCATAAAATGTGTTGTATTCTTTTCATAGGCTACAACTTGTTCTGTGATTGGAAAAGGGCAGATTGTGATGGTCCCCTTTCCCTTCCTTTGCTCATTCATAAAACATGTTATATTCTTTTCACAGGATACAACGCATTCTGTGATTGGTCACCGGGAGATTGTGACATTCATCCGCCCCTGCCCTTGTGCATTCATAAAATGCATTGTATTCTTTTCACAGATTACAAATCATTCTGTCATTGGACGAGGTAAAGGGATGGAGGAACGTCACAATCTCCCCCAATCTCTCCCCCCTGTCCAATCACAGAACGGGTTGTATCCTGTGAAAAGAGCACAACACATTTTATGAATAGACAAGGTGAAGAGCGAGCAACCCACTATCATCATTGTGCTAGAGCCACAATTGTACCTTTCAGTGTTGTAAGTTTGACGCTTATTGTCCGAGGTTAATGAAAGTAAGATCTTTAACTAATGCAGAAGCACCCAGACACGGTCATTTATTTTTACATTGCAACTGTCAAAAATGTGTCTTTTTCACAGAGTTCACCTTCAAACAATGCTAAGTACCTGGCTGTATCTGAGTTCAGTATGTTAAGACATTGACCTGACACAATACATATAAAAAAAAGTCAGAGTGAAGTCATGGGCATTGTTAGTGGTCATGCTGGGATATGCCTGAGAAGCAGCACAGATGATAACAGTTTAGTTTTTATTGTTTGCTACAGTTTGTGTGCCACTGAGAGTCACAAAACACATTGAGGGGAATTTATCAAGACTGAAGCAGACAAATCTGGAGCAGCTGTGCCTGGCAACCAATCAGCTTCTCTCTTTCATTTTCAAACCTTAACTGAACAAACTAAAAAGAGAGAAGCTGATTGGTTGCCATAGGCCAATTTTGATAAATTCCTCCCATTAAATTCTATGGAAATCTATATCCCATAATACACAAGTGACAAGGCACAAGTGAACAGGGTGTGTAGGAAGCTCTGCGGTGATGGTGGTGCCCAGGTGTTTATTTATTCTTGGTCTAGCAATGATTACACCTCTAAAACACATGACTGAACACATTCTTATTTCCTGTTATTAAAAGCAGCTTTTTCTGATGTGAACCAGACTGAGTCAATGCCAGAGTCAGACAAAGGAGGCAGCAAAGAATTAGCCATTTGCCTATACATACTTCCTGCAACACACTGCTTATAGGGACTGTGAGCCCAGCATAGTACGTTTGGGTGCAGACCTTCTGACTCCAAAATAATGCAAGTGTTCATGTAAGCACTTATTTACCCCTAGTACTGTATCACCCAATCCTAAAACGTAAAGCCCAATTGAACCCTTGGTTTAAATCTGCTAACTACATCCCAGGTACATCAAAACAGAAGGTGTGCTAAGTCTTAGGGAGCATTCAGATGGGTGACCACCGGCGAGAGCCTGCCCTTCTTGCCAGTGGAGAAACTAGCACCATGATTTAGGAGGGTGGGGGCAATACTGATTCCTTATGTGACCATAGTTGGGTTTTAAATAAAAAACATTAACCGAAGACTGATAATAGACCATTGGCCTAACCTTAACACTTTTCCAAGATGGTAGGACCTTATAATACTGCTCCCGTGCAGCCTATTCTACATGGGCCATATCGGAAAAGTTGTCTACCTGCAGGCTTCCAAGTAGATGGCTTTTCCATCAAGGTTTATAGACAATAGCCTGCACATACACAGTAACACGAGGCCCTGTTGGCTCATAATAGGACAGGAGCACCTGAGCAGCAGAAGTGTCCCACCACTTCACTCTCCATCACATGTAAGTGCTTAACATCCCCTCCACTACCTCACATTCACATACCCTCATTCACCTATTGTCCCTGGTTATTCCCCATCCACATACTTGGCACCAAGCAGTCGGGCTCCGGCTCTCTCCTTCTTTAAAGGGCCCTCCTTACCATCTTGTCTTGAATTGTATTGTGAGTGTAAGGTCTTCCTTATATTGTAAAACGCTGCGCAAACTGTTGGCGCTATATAAATCCTGTATAATAATAATAAAGCTGCTGTTTAATACTGCCGGCTCATCCAGCTATTCCAACTTTTACCATTCACCTATCAGATATTGCAATATTGCAGCTACAACTTCTGTCTATTTCATCTGCATCATTCTCAACATCCATAGAGATAACCTAGAGTCTGAATTCTAATGTATAAGACACCAAAGCTCTTACCATCTACCATGCCCTGAACAGAGGTCAGTGTTTTATTGGCTGTTCCCTCTATGCTGCTTTTTATCATTCCACCGAGAACTGGACCAATATCTGCAGAAAGAACATTGAGAAACCTTCAAATTAAACAATTAGTGAAAGAAAAAAAAAAAAGAAAGAAAGCAGACTTTCTATTATCAAACATCGTGCATCGCTTCGGGCAGGAAATGGGCATTTTTGTGCCAATGGAGAGATGGATTGCCAGGGAAGAAAATTAATTGTTTAATAACTGCCTTAGAATACTAAACTGTAAACAGTAAAAGGAAAGCACTATTCTGACATATTAAATTGAAGTTTTTTTAATTGTTTATTTGGGTCAGAATGAAAAAGTTTATATATATATAATGGATGGGATGGAAGTTTTTTCTCAAACGAACAAAATTCTAACAGTGAATGTGGTTTTCGTTCAGGAAATTCCATTAGTCCCAAATCAAATGTTAAAGTTATATCAAAATTTGAACGACATTCGCCAAGTCTCTGATGACATTATTTAATGTTCTGATGGGATTTTTCACATGAACGTTTATACAAAAATCTACTGGTGTTTGGACAACTTTAGTCTTCTTCTGCTGTTGGCACCTTGCCATGAAGTGAGGGGGAATCACCTTCATGGCGACACAGATGGGATTAAAACATTGTCAGAGATTCTAAACATTATTCACTCTATCCAAAGAAAAAAAGTTGGGCTTGTGAAATATGAAAATTTGTGTTTCTATTGGAGGGCTTTCGTCTCGCTTCCTGTTGTGTCCTACACCAGTAAAATAGACAGGAAGTAGAGGAAATTTCACTCGCATCCTGTTTTTTCTGGAGGAGAAACCTTCTAATCACCCAAAAAAAAAAAAGACAGAATTTTGAACCTTTCCTCTCTCTATGATACACACTGTAAAATCCTTTTTTGTCCATTGAGGGACAACAGAAAGACATTAACCTACAACTTATACGGCTGCCTATAGGAGGACTGGACACTGGGAAACGAAAAAACTACAGTCCAGCCCATAATAACCCCTCCAACTACCAGAAACGCTCAGTGCTGGGACCTGTCCCCCTCAACAGACTCCAAGAAAAGGGTTTTATGGTGCATACAAAATAACTATTTTCCTTCTCGTTCACTGAGAGGTAAAGGAAATGATTCACTTTGGGGACTTCCTAAAGTAGCCCAACTGAGGGGTGGGCAACTCACCAAATGCTAACAGGAATAAGAAAACAACAAGAGAGAACTGGGGACCGCCTGAAGCTGAAAGAGCCCCCTGAAGGACCTTATGTCCGAAGCTGACATTAGATGAGGCCACAATGTCCACCTGGTGGAACTCAGAGAACATGTGAACAGAAGACCAAGTGGCAGCCTTACAAATCTGGGACACAGTTGCACGATGACAAAAAACCCAAGAAGCAGATCTAGTAGAGCGCACTATGACAGGGAAGGGTGGACCATGATCCTTGAGACCATAATTTGAATAATAGTAATAATAAGAGATGGAACAACTAGAAGAAAAAAATTGTTACATTAAAAATGGTGCTAAGAAATATAGGTTAGTCTTGTACACAACAGAGTTGAAAAAAAAAAAAGACGTCCATGTTCTGGGGATACTAGCAAAAAAGCTGAGGCATGCTGGTAGTAGGACAGGTTCTCCTGGGCCGGCCTACAGCCTTTTTGTTTGCCAGTATCCAATCCTCCTGTAGGCGGCAGTATAACCTAAAGGTGAATGACTTGCTGTGTCCCTCAATAGACGGGAAAGAGATAAAGTTCAGCCAAGAGTTGGAGTTTATAAAATTGTTTCTGATTGGCCGGGGTAGGTTCATGTTTTTTTGGCATCGACTACTGCAATAATCCAAAGGAGAGATAATGATAGTTATTCGTCACGCTTACCAATCACACTGCTGTTGGCTTTGTTTATCGGTACGCTGCTTGAATTAATAATGATGTCAACGTCCTGGAAAGAAAACAAAAGATGATGAAAGATGCCAAAATTCATTGCGCAAATTAGGAAACAAAGTTACAAAATATTTTCGGATAATCATCAAGTATTGTATTTCTCCATCTAGCGGTGAAGTAATAGAGGATTTTTCCTGATAGAGTGATACAACGATAACCTATCATTAATAGTGAAATCTGATAGATTGCCGCTTACCAGACCTTACACCTGATGATCCTGCCAGTAACATACTTCCTGACCTAGGGTGACAACGCTCACTGTGTCTGTGAAGAAGCAGTGTTGTCACCCTAGGTCAGCATTTCTCAACCTTTTTTCAGGCATAGCACCTATTAAAAGTATGCAAAATATCAGGGCACCCAAGGTTAAAATGTAAAAAAACGTGTTCCCCCCCTTCTCCAAAATCAATACCAATTTCTTATCCTAGAAAAGGGTCTGGTATTGATTATAAGGGGAGACCCCAGGTCCCTTTACAATAGAGCCCCCTCCTTTCACTTTAGAAGCCCCTCTCCCCTAACTTTAGTAGCCTCCTTCACATAATTTCCCCCTGCCCTTTTCATATCAGATCCCTG
>NW_017306381.1:321132-350782 GCF_000935625.1 Nanorana parkeri | reverse complement strand
CCCCCCCCCCCCCTTTTTGCAAAAATTTGAAGGCACCCTGACAAAGCCAGAAGGAACCCCTGGGAGCCATAGTGCCCTAGCTGAGAAAAGCTGCTTGCTCCTGATTTGGACAACAAAACCTCCCTCGCTGCTCATCTCCATAACATGCAGGGGAATTGTTTCGTAGTGTACACAAGATATCTCGGAAGCCTGATAACATTGTTTAAGATTTCAGTTCAGTGCACAGGAAGTTACAAGGGTCCTGGATTTCTGGCAGGATCAACCTGTATCTTCTGTACTTGCAGAAAATGTACTTAGCCTGAAAAAAGGAAAACTAATGCAGCCGCTATGTCTAAGGAACCGTAAGCTGCAATATATTAAATCTCTCTACTTGGGTTTAGATACTGCACTTTACATATAAAGTGGATCTAACCCCAACCACTAAAATCTCATGTAAGCGTTACTTGTTCATGTAATTTCAAAGTGTTTTTTTATTTTCCAAATACATATTTATTGAGGTATCCAAGAAATATACTAATTGTCAGAACAGTAACAATACCAGATCAACGAGGAACATTGCTCGTATGGGTGCAGGTTCCAAACCAAGCATACAAAGTTACTCTATTACTGGTATCCCATACCTAGACTTACAGCACGGCTCACATCATCACCCTGGGACAGGGCACACATCCTACAGGGGGACTATCACTTAGGAGGGTGGTTCAGAAGATGAGCGCCATGTAGTGGGGTTTGCAATCTTTTTTAGTATGCGCCTTTCAGTAAATAAAATCTGGTGATCCTGCCATAAAGGTCCTTAGTCAGGCACTTTCTGTTATGGGGTGACAACAGTCTCCTTACTGTGCTCCAGCACTGTCGCCCTGCCACATGCACCCCTGGTGGAGAACACAAGTGGCTGTGTCAACACACATTGGTTAGGCATGGTCCACCGTTGTCACTAGGGGTGCACCGATACCGTTACTAGTATCAGTGCCAATACCGAGTATTCAGGCGAGTACTCGCCCAAATGCTCAGATACCTTCCCCGATACCGGAACTTCAAAAAGGAAGATTGCCTCTGACTGGCAGTGCCGTAGGGGAACATGGAGCTGGCCTCCCGGGCAATCAGGAATTGCCTGGGAAGCTGGCTCCATGCTGATTGGCTGGGAAGCCAGTTTCTTGGCCAATCAGCATCATTCCAGCCGAACAAAGTGTTATAATTGGGAGGCAAGAAAACAGTCAGGGATTAGGAAGTCTTTGTAAAGTCTCCAATTTCAATCCAGCTTGCTTTTGAGTACATTCATTTATGGAGTGTTGGTCAATACAAAGATCAAGTTGCGTTTCCTCCTTATTATGTAATGTCAGATAACGGCCGGCTTCCCGATCTGATCCTCAACCTCTGTACACTGAAATCAGGGGCTAGCAACCCTGGAGGGAGGGGGGGGTGGAGATCTACCAGAAGATGGAAGAGACCAAACATCACCGGGGTGCAGTGTGCTTTTCATTTTCTATGAAGAGAACCTACTAAGGCCACATTTAAAAAGTAAAGAAGGCTTGAAGAGTTCAAAGGTCAATAGTAAGTAACACAGAATGCAGAGGTCAGGAGTACTGTAAGTAATGAACAGTGCAGGGGTCAGGAGTAAGTTACGCCATGGTCAGTAGTAACATAAAGAGCAGGGGCAGGAGTAAGTAAGGCAGAGTGCAGGGACACACAGTGCAAGAGTCAGCAGTAAGTAACACAGATGCAGGGGTAGGAGTAAGTAAGGCAGGGTGCAGGGGTCAGGAGTAAGGTACACACAGTGCAAAGGTCAATAGCAAGTGCAGGGGTAATGCAGGAATAAGTACTGCAGTGTGCAAGGGTCAGGAGTAAGTATTGCAGAGTTCAGTAGCATGTAATGCAGAGTGCAGGGGTCAGGAGTAAGTAATGAGGAGTGCAGTAGTATGTAATGCAGAATGTAGTGGTCAGGAGTAAGTACTGCAGAGTTCAGTAGTATGTAATGCAGAGTGCAGGGGTCAGAAGTAATGAGTGCAGTAGTATGTAAAGCAGAGTGCAAGGGTCAGGAGTGAGGAGTGCAGTAGTATGTAATGCAGAGTGCAAGGGTCAGGAGTAAGTAATGAGTGCAGTAGTATGTAATGCAGAATGCAGGGGTCAGAAGTAATGCAGAGTGCAGGGGTCAGGAGTAAGTAATGAGTGCAGTAGTATGTAATGCAGAATGCAGGGGTCAGAAGTAATGCAGAGTGCAGGGGTCAGGAGTAAGTAATGAGTGCAGTAGTATGTAATGCAGAATGCAAGGGTCAGAAGTAATGCAGAGTGCAGGGGTCAGGAGTAAGTAATGCAGAGTGAAGGGGTTAGTAGTATGTAACACGCAGTGCAAGAGTCAGCAGTAAGTAACACAGATGCTGGGGCAGGAGTGAATAAGGCAGAGTGCAGGGGTCAGGAGTAAGTTACACACAGTGCAAAGGTTAATAGCACGTAACACGGAGTGCAGGGTAATGGAGTAATAAGTAATGCAGTGTGCAAGGGCTAGAAGTGAGTAATGCAGAGTGCAGAGGTCAGCAGTATGTAATGCAGAGTGCAGGGGAGAGAGTTAAGTTACGCAGAGTTCAGAGATCAGTAGTATGTAATGCAGAATGTAGGGGTTTGGAGTAAGTGCAGCCTCAACCAGAACCAATGGCTTCGTTATGTGCCAAAGATCACCCCTTCCTCACAAAAACATTGACTAGCAGCAGGCTCTTGCAGAGACTGTGATCACTCACTCCACAGAAGTTCAGACACCTGCTCTCTGGGTAACAAGCTGGTCTCAGTTCCATAAAAGAGACCAGGACCTGAGAGCCTCCTTTCCATGCACAGATACCCACTGCATGTAAATCTAAGACAAAAATTGACCCATCTGCACCCTAACCTGCTGTAGTACGGCCTACTACAATAATACTGGATTCAACCAGAATACAGTAGTACTGATGTAGCTTTCAATAAAGGTATTTTAGCCCCTCAGAATAAAAAAAAGGATTACATAGTACTCCCAACCCTATTGTTCTGAAACTGTATTGTACTGTAAATTGTATTGTAACTGTACTGTCTCCACTATTTTGTAAATTGCTGAGGACATTTTTGGCACTATATAAATCCTGTATAATAATAATAGTACACATAACCTGATATTTTCATATTAGGATCCCCAACAATTAGCTTCAAAATGGAGTTTTCCTCTAAGTCTGCACCTTACTAGTTGTGGTGGATGTGGATGGCTCGTAGAACCACATGTGATGAGCTGATCTGGTCTTACCTTCGGCACAGTATTGATGTAGGTCTTCATGTTATTCAGGGTATTGTCGAAGGTGGTGAAGCTGTTATTTATTGCATTGTCTACTTTGCTGTTGCTATAAAACGCACAGATGTCGCCGGCCCTGCAAAGAGAGAACAAGAATCAGTGAATAAAGTCTGAGGTCTAAGGGAAGTGGGGAAAGTGGAAAGGAGTTCTTCGGGGGACATTGAAGCAACAGCGGTAACCTGTATTTTGGCCATGCTGGACTAAGAATCAGGATTGTTTTAATCCATTTTCTACAGCAGCATATACATACGCTATATGGCCAAGAGCATGTGGACACCTGACCATCCCAAATATACGGACAAAAGTATGTGGACATCTGACCATTCCAACTAGACGGCCAAAAGTATGTGGACACCTGACCATCCCAACTATACGGCCAAAAGTATGTGGATTAGGCCTTTCGGCGCCCTGTGCGAGAAAGCTTTACAGCGCCCCTCAGTGACCACACCCTTTAGTGGCCACACCCTCAGTAACCACACCCATTTCCCCCAATATCTGCACCATTCAAAGACTCCAATGTTGTTAAGCCGCAAAGAAACATTAAAAAGTATGATAAAAATACAACTTTTATTTAAAAGGTGTAAAACTTGTAGCACAATATAAAAGAGCTTTCTTTTGGTGGTATTTAATCACCACTACGGGTTTTTATTTTTTACTATATTAAGGAAAAATTATTGAAATTTTTTGGGAAAAAAAGTTTTTACCCCCATTATGTTAGGAAACAATGATTATTACCCATATTTTTGGTAAAATATAAAAAGCGGGGTCACGTCGGGTAAATAGACACCCTCAGCCTCAGCACTGAATGAATGGGAAACACTCATGGGGGAGTGGACGAGGGAGCGCTGTCATATCAGATAGCCAGCGGTGAGGGGGAGAGAAGCTGCCCCCAGGACGAGCTGTGTCGGCCGCACGGCGCCCTTGTTGTCATGGCGCACTGGTCGCACACCCCTAAGGCCGGCCCTGTATACGGGCAAGAGCATGTGGACACCTGACCATCCCAACTATATGGGCAAGAGCATGTGGACACCTGACCATCCAAACTATATGGCCAAAAGCATGTGGACACCTGACCATCCCAACTATACGGCCAAAAGCATGTGGACACCTGACCATCCCAACTATATGGGCAAGAGCATGTGGATACCTGACCATCCCAACTATATGGCTAAAAGCATGAGGACACCTGACCTTCTTAACGATATGGCCAAAAGCATGTGGACACCTGACCATCCCAACGATATGGTCAAGAGCATGTGGACACCTGACACCTATCCAGGAACAGATGATACATCACAGGGGAGCCGAAGATACAGAATTCATTGTTTTGCTCTCTAATAATAACAACCCAGAAACCTTCAGAGACAATGACATGACGGCTTTGTTTTGGATACAAATCTCAGGTTAGAATTGTTGGCACGAACGGGAATCTGAACCATCACCAGCAGCATTCTTGGAGCACAGGTAACGCATGCATGGGAAACAATACACGCAAACACAACATTCTTCATTGTAATTAAAGCTAAACTCAAGATATAAAAGGATACAAATGCAGGCAGTGTAAGTACATTAAAGCTGAACTCCGGGCACAACATATTTCATTTCAAATATATTCCTCAATAGCCACAAAGGATATAAATCCACATTGTGCGCGCCAAACGGCTTTGTAAACCTAGTTATTAGCTGACGATCCACGACCGAGTGCCCGACTTTTTAGAGGGGGTGACACCAAAATCACTGTCAGTCATTTTGGTGTCACCCCTGGAATGGTGTCACCTGGGTGCGGGCCGCACCCCCTTTTGACGCCACTGATCATGGGCTTGGTGCTGTCGGACGGGAAGCGCCAGAGGCGGGGCCCCAAGCAAGCGGCCGCCCCCTTATATGCCTGATTAGAGAGCCACGGCCGCCTCTGCCTGATTGTGTTCAGACCGACCGGCCCAGATTGCCATCTGGCATTTTGAGGCGATCCAGGCCGGCCGAGCCCATTTTCCTTGGTGGGCTTGGAGCTGCTGCTCCAGTAGCCCCTATGTTAATCTCGCCCTGGGGTGGGTACTCACAGGATGGTGAGAGTGATGATCAGCAGGAAGAAGTATGTGAAGCGTCTCTTGCAGTCCATTTTCTTGGTCTGCTTCTGGTACATCTTCCCACCGCAGTTCCCGCAGCAGCGGCAGCACGCGAAGAACAGGCCCACCAGCGGCATCAGGATGATGAAGACCACGCCGATGGCGAGGGCCACCAGATAGCCGATTTCATACATCAGTACCTGGAAAAGAACGGGACAATTAAAGACCTTTCACTTGACAAGTCAGTGGTCTGCTTCTGCCAGGGCTTATACCTCCCATTCCCTGCTGGCATCACATTAGCGTTCCTCAAAGGCTCAATTCACAAAGTTCTAACACAAGGATAGGGATCTTTATTCTCAGCCATGTGACTGCAATTTTTCAAATTTCAGTGATGTTATTGTAAATTTTCCAAAATATACATCCTTCTCCTGGTGTGTTAGCTTTGTGAATTGAGACTATTGTCAGATAATCTTTATTCACCCTTTTCTTTTACTGCAGCTCTATAACTCTTAGTCACGTCTATAGTAAATCTGGTTGTTGAATCTTACACCATTTATATATTCTGATCGCCCAAATATACGCCTTCCAGATATATCAATTTGGTAGAACCATTTAAAGCAGTGGTTCTCAACTCGTGGGTCGCGACCCAAAAGTGGGTCGCGACACCTTATGCAGTGGGTCGCGGTGTCATTTCTTCATGGAGCGGCCCATCTGCAGTAGAGCGAAATAGAGAGGGGAATTTGTAGTACAGCTTGTGAGAACTCCATAATGTAAAACTGTCCCCTCTCTCCCGGCCTCCCCCCGGGCTCCCCGAGATAAAGTGGTATGGCCCCGGGAGAGAAGGGACTATTTTCTCACTTTCGGCCGGCGCATTATTTAAGGGGAAAAAATTAAAGTCATAAAAAATAATAAAATAAACATTTAAAAATGAAAACCAACCCCACCATTTGGATGAGAATAAACATGCGTGTGTGGGGCATTCATGTGTATGCACCAAACATGTTAGGTATCACCGCAAACGTTGGAGTGAGAGCAACAATTCTCGGGCCATAATTAATGGTTAACGCTAAACTGATGACCTGTACAGGCTTTTAAAACGTCACCTATGGACAATGTTGTGAAGCATAGTTTTTCGCCATTGCTGAGGTGCATGCAATTTTAACACTTGACATGTTTGGTATCTATTTACTCGATGTAACTGCATTTTGTATATGTAACCAAAAATGTGACCATGTGTCACATTGTTATGCCTGATAAAGGGACTGCATCTGGCTCCTGTCAGTCATTACGGTGCCACCCCCTCTGATGGTATCTGTGAGGGCCACACATCCCTTGTGACGTCCCTGCCTGCAATACTGCCCCTACTCCCTACTAAAGCTCCAAACCCCCACATACCACCCACAATACAATTCCATGCCCCCAATACTGTTTAAAATGTGCATATATATACGTTGCTGAATAGTGCACAAGTTGTTTTGTGTAATAAATGAAAATGTCTCAGAAATGAATCATTTTTGGGTCACGACTTAATGACCAAGGAAAATGTGGGTCCCGAGGTTACACAGGTTGAGAACCACTGATTTAAAGGATCAGCCCACCCAAACGGGATCATTTTGAAGCAGGGGTAGGCAAACTCTGGCCCTCCCGCTGTGGTGAACCTACAAATCCCATCATGCATCTGCCTCTTGGAGTCATGCCTGTGGCTGTCAAAGTCTTGCAATGCCTTATAGGAATTGTGGTTGCACCACAGCTGGAGGGCCAGAGCGTACCCACCCCTGATTTAAAGGTTTAGTTCACCTTTTCAAAAACAATTACTTGCAACACCTTCCCTACCTAACCCCCCCCCGAACAGTCATTGGTTAAGGTGGTCACGTGGAATGTTGACTAATGAGAATTTCTTTTGAGTCTTCTTCCAGGACCGTGTCCAGTCCAGAATGAGCGGTCATTGGTCAGCAATGGTAGTCATGTTACCACTCATGAGAAGTCATTGGTCAGCAATGGTAGTCATGTGGTCACTCATGAGCTGTCATTGGTCAACAATGGTGGCATGTGGCCACTCATGAGTGGTCATTGGTCAGCAATGGTGGTCATGTGGCTGCCAACGAGCGGTCATTGGTCAGTGAGGCCACGTGACCGCCATTGACTATGAGACTAAAGCTGGCCATACATGTGGCAACTTTTAGGCCTCTTCAACCACTCTCAATCAACTTTGATTTGAACATTCAATTGAAAGTAGTTGCCTGAAAGCAAGCAATCTACCAACCATGAGTTGGATCGATCACCAGAATTAGATCAATTGATCTGGGCTATCAATTAACAGGTTATTGAAAAGCCTTAATCCTTGACGGATGTAAAGCACCTATTGCTCGGGATTTCAATTCTATCTCGATGGAAAGTGGCTGACACTGCCATGTGTAAGGCCAGACTACTGGAAGTAGGTGGTTATACGTAGACAAGGAAGAGAATGAACACACAATCATTGTGGGCATTTCCCACTTGCGATCGGCCGTGAACAGTGCAGGCAGGATACCTTATCTAACATACATCTGCATGTTTACAGCTCAAACAATGAACTCCTGAGGCTGAACACCATTTACAATGACAGACGCAGATGTGAAGAAGGAAGTATCTGCACCTGGAGACAATGGGAGCCATCCGTAGAGCGTCTTTGAAGTCAACGTGTTGGCCAAACCTATACGTTTCAAACTATTCTTGCGCTACACAAGTGATTATATCTTCTTATACAGGCCATGCATAGAGGTCTCAGCCAGGGATAAAATGCTAATACAACAATCAGAAATAAGTCAGACTATTTTAAAATCATGACATGCATTTACAAACATTCAGAAATCTCCTATCTCAATGCCCATGTGAATGAAGCCCCCCGTGTTACAGAGACTAGAGGAAGTCACAGGAGTTTGAATTTTCACAAAGCCCTCTGTGTATTTTTCACTCTCCCATAAACACACTGTGCTGTATAAATAAAGAATTACAGAGAGAAACGCTGCATGTGAGAAGTCCGGGGGAAGCCAATATTTCCTGTGACCATCCAACACTTTCCTACAACAATGGGAGCAGGGCAGGAGATACCAACTTTCTTCTCCCCTGGGTCTGGATGGGATTATAACCAGTGCAGGGCAGCGGAAAGTGGGGCCCAGCCGCATCTACAACCTACACATCTGTCAATGGTCACATGCAAAACTCCTTACAGGGAACATTTCTGACACAATTGATGGGTCGTTTTTTGCATTCATATACCAGAACACTTTTAAGGGTATATTTAATAGAAAAGTTATATGTTGGGATTTACATACACTTAAAGGCAGAATGGGGCCCTAGGCAAGGTAGCAGCCTTGTCAACCCAATCCCTTTGATGTACATTGATAGGGATTGCAATGGGCACAGAGAAGCTGCCCCATTAGCATCTACTGTACTGGTATGACCACCCCATTGGCCACCAACTGCCTACAAGTACATGCTCCTCGGTGAAGGGAACAAGGAGGTGCTGAGCTTTAACCAATCGCACTACCCGCCTGCTCCTGTAATTGGCTCACTGCCTCTAACTACAGAGATCAGTGATGACTTGTTTTAAAGTTTATCACTTGCTTGTTAAAAGGAGAACTATGAGGCGAGTGAAAATCCCTCAGCCTCATAGTTCGAGCTGACGTGTGACAATGAAACTGTCACACGTCGGATCAATAGATCGGGAAGTGAGCGAACACATACCCTCGCGTGCTCACTTCTCGATCATCTCCCTGCAGAGAGCGGTGACTGTCACTCACGGCTCCCTGCAGGGATTCCCCCCCTCCCCGCTCCGATCATCCAGCGCTGACTGGTGGAACGGACGGGGGAGGGGGCGGGCACAGCTGGCTCTGCCTCTAGATAGGCAGAGCCAGCTGTCATTCACGTGCACCTGAGGGAATCTCGACAGCATTGTCGGGATCCGTCGTGGCTGCGACGGTCTCAGTATATCGTGAGCTGTAGCTCGCGATATACTGAGCTTTGGGTCACGTGAAGACGCTAGTATATGTTATGTCCTCCCGTGACCCTTAGGAGAACTATGGGGATAAAACACTGACCCCATAGTTCTCCTTTAAGAATCTGGAAGGGTTGGAATGTCCATAGTCTAGCCACCCTGTAGTAATTCAAAAGGTTTACTCAATCAAAAACACACAACTTTATATATTTATATATATTACATTTTATTAGTCTGACTCTTATTAATAATATAATAGCAATAGACTTACTTCTTTATATTCAAATACTTGCTGTGATTTCAGGAGTGGCCCGAGGAAAGCTGCAAAAAGTAAAATAATTGTGTAAAAGATCACAATGATTACCGCAAAATACTAACAAACCCAGTTATGGTGGATCTAGAGTCCATCTGCTACTCCAGAACACCTGTTATATGTCATCTTCCAACAAGCGTTTTACGGATATCACAGCACACGCGGCTAATGGTGCCCGTACACCTATCAATTATCGCTCGGTAATCGTCCACGAATGGTCTTTCGAACGATAATCGATCAGTTGATGGGAGCCCAGCGATTTTTTTTACTGTCCCCCAGCTGAATTTTCTGAAAGGGTGAGACTGGAAAACTTTTTGGGAATCGTACGAAAAAAAAAAAAAATAAATAAAATAAAAAAATCGATGGATTAGTGGCGTTTTCGTACAAAAAAATCCCACCATGAACACTGCCACATGCGCAAACAAAAATCCGTGCTGTCAATCAACGAAATTTGGTGATTTAGTATTGCGATTGTCGAAACTAGGAATGCAACCAACTGTTTTTCGGTGTCGAGTACGAGTACTGATGTTTATCTTCAGTTACTCGACGATACCGATACCAGTACTTCCGCTAGCATGGAGCTGGCTTCCCGGGCAATCAAGAGGGTGGGCGGCGGGTAATGACACGCTGCCTGGCTTCTTGATTGCCCAGTAAGCCGCCTCCATGCTGTTTGGCCGGCTTGACGCTGATTGGCCAGGTAGCTTCCCAGCCAATCAGCATCAAGCCAGCCAAAAAGCAGGAAGCCGGCTTCTAGCCAATCAGGAAGCACAGTAGCTGGGTATACAGACCCAGGAACTAAGCACAGGGATGGCGGGACCCCCTCGTGGTGGGTGCAGCACATGTTAAATTTAATTTCATCATCAATGAATTAAACATTTAACTCGCATATAGAAATATAATCTAACTCTCCGACTTTGTTCTACTCTTTGTAAAGTTGATATTAAAGCAATGAAGCTCTTAGCCCCTTATAATTACAGACCTGAGGCTATTGATTGCCTCTGTTATAATTATTTACATACAGGATGTGTATATATTCTGAATCCCTTCACTGGCTTCCCCTCGCCCAGCGAATAATATTCAAAGATATAACAACACCATATAAATCCATCCACAACTCTGCCCTGAACTACATCACCAACCTCATCTCAAAATATCACCCTAACCATCCACTTCACTCCTGCCAAGACCTCCTGCTTTCCAGCTCCCTCATCACCTCTTCCCATGCATGCCTCCAGGACTTCTCCCAAGTCTCTCCCATCCTCTGGAGCTCCCTACACCAATCTCTCCCAACTATCTTCTACTGTGTCTGTCTTTAGGTAACCCCTAAAAAACTCACCTCTTCAGGGAAGTCTATCCCACCTCTACCTAAAAACTGAACTGTGGCTTTTTCCATCAACTCATCCCCTAACAGCTATAAGCTTTTGTATTACTTCTCATCCCAGTTAAAATGTAAGCTCGCATACATTACTTGTACAATACATCATTGTACGCAGCAAAAATATTTAGGGAACTGTATTTTTCACATCAATCACATTCTGTTTGCACTGCTCCTTTTCGATTTACACAGGAAACTCTGATAAACAGCCGTTTTGTTGTAATATTTGCTTTTACTGACAAGCAGAAGACTAATAGGTGAACGAGACTGAGAAATCCGGCAGTAGTCTATGGAAGAAAAGGGAGTATCTGGGAGACTGGCCATTATCAGAGGATAGCCTGTTGCAGGCAGGCTCTATACATTGAAAATGTATATCAGTTTAAAAAACGATAGGTTGTCACAGCAGCCATAGACATCCAACCTTTATAGGTCGTAGAAGTGGCCACAGACATGTCAAAACCATTATTATAAGATGCAACAATTATTCATAATTATGTAGATCATTGTATCATTGTTGTCACTGACAGAAATGGTGAGGTCTTCATTCATCCATGTCACTCATCCCAACTGTTCTTTGCCACCAGTGTTCACATGAGTATGTCTTGGAAAGTGCAATGGTCATCTGAAAATTTTAAATGTTGCTCTACCAAGAAAAATTATCTTCGCCCCTGCCAAGATCTGCTCTCTATATCCGTCTGGGCACCTTCACATAATCGCCTCCAGGACTACTCCAGAGCCTTTCCCATTCCCCAATGATGGGATGTTGAGGCAGCCATACACATCCAACTTCTATAGTACCTAGAAGTGTCAAAAGCAATATAAGCAACAACTGTTGGACCATAACAATGGTGTAGACCACTGTACCATTGTTGTCACTGACAGAAATGATGAGTGACCATGCCACACAAAGTCATCAAAGTTTCTATGCCACTCATTCCAACTGTTCTTTCCCACCAGTTTCCACATGAGTATATCTTTCAAAGCGTCATGGTCGTCTAAAATTGTAAAATGGTTCTCTACAAACTCCATACCCCAATGACAGGTTGCCAAAGCAGCCTTAGGCATGCAACCTCTATAACGTAGAGGTGGCTGTAGACATCAAAATCCTCATCAGAAGTTGCAACAGTTGTTAGACCATAAAAATGATGGAGACCATTGTATCATTGTTGTCAATGACAGAAATGAAGAGTAATCATGCCATAAAAATTGAGTCATCAGTTAGGTTTCGGTGTTGATTCACCCATGTCACTCATTCCAACTGTTCTTTTAGGGCCATGGTTGTCTGAAAATGTTAAATGTTCTTCTACAAGGGGCCTTGTGTACAGTGTGCTGGCAGGGGACAAGGGTACAGTTGGGCTTTAAGAAGAACTTTGAACTCTAAACAAAAAGATTTTAATCAGTTGACAGATGTCATCTTCCGGCTATGAGGTCATAGCTGTGGTCCTTCTCTCTGCTACATTGGGCTGTAACCAATCAACAGCGATCTTGATGTAACATCATTCTTTCCTTCCATTTTGCAGTGCAAAAGTGACCCTTGTGTAGAGCGATGTCGTGCAATATCGCCGGTAATGCGACATCCATGGAAAAAAAGGGTCATGTGCCAGCGACAAGCTTGAGCGACGAGCTACAGGCGACATTGAGCTGTGAGATGTGAACAGCTCCATTGAAATGCATTGGACAAGTTAAAAAGAGCGACATCGCGCGGAAATCGCGCGATAAACTGCTCAGTGTGAACGGGGCCTTAGGGGGGAAAGCCACATCTCTGACTTTAGATCTAGAAGCTGGCATGTGCATATTGGGGACCTCTGTAGGATAAAGAAAGATGGACGCACACTTTAAACTTTTTATGCCATTTGAACACATCAGATTTGTAAGGAATTTGCTGTAGGAAAAACCTCAGGCAAATGTAAAAATCTCCACTCAGCCAGCCCTGCTTACCACTTTCCAGCCAAATGGTCATATTTGCATGCAAAACAGGACTCGGCAGAGAGCAGGGTCCATGGAAACAAGACGCATGAGTTGCAATCTACAGCGGCGACAGACACTGCCAAGATCCTAACCAAATACTTCCAGCCACTGCAACAACAGCCTCCAGCTCTGGATCAAATGTTCGCTGCCCTTCTTATAGTTATTTCAGTGCTGAAAGATGATATTTTGTCATTCCACTTTCTCTAACGTACGTGAGAAAATATTTGAAGGTCTTAAAAAGGTCGCCCAAACCCTATTTCAGTTTCTGCTACAGATTGTAATGACACTCCGAGACCTCAGGGGTGCAATCCCAGCATTGTAAAGCCAAAGAAGATATTAAAGGAGAACTACGACTCGCGGTATACTGAGACGCCGGAGCGGATCCCGACATGGACGTCGGGATCCGCCCAGCTGCGTGAGTGACAGCTGGCTCTGCCCAGCGCTGGCAGATCGGAGCGGGGAGAGGGGAATTCAGCCCGGAACCCGGTATGTGTTCGCTCACCTCCCGATCTACTGAGCCGACCTGTGATCAGTCTCATTGTCACAGGTCGGCTAGAACTATGAGGTGAGTGGAAATCACTCAGCTCATAGTTCTCCTTTAAGAGTACAGCTCTCCCTGCTTTTTTTTTTTTTTATCATTCTGTATTATATAGAAGTCACTGGGAGGAGTGCAAACATACACCTGCAACACATGTGCATTGGGAAGGTGTAATGGGGTGCCATATGCAATAGATGGTACCTCAATGTGTGCAACAAATCACGAGACAGACAGCACCTATTTTTATTTGGCTAAACTGCAATGCACCTCAGCGCACACAAACAATAGGTGCCGTCTGTCTCGTGGTGTGTTGCAGTGCCGCTAACGCATTGCACCAAACCGTCCATCAATGCACAAAACACATGTGCCGCAGTGCATTACTGTAGTGTGTATGGGCCCTTATCGTTTCCCTTTAAACTATGTCAACAGGGCCATCCTTATAATGAGGCAGCCTGAAGCTTTTGCTTCAGGTGGCCTCTCTTCGGGTCATGTGGGAGGGGGGCATGGCCGCTCTGCGGTACAATGTTTGCAGTGTGCCTGCCGCCCCCTTTCTGGCCAGTGTCCCAGGTTGCTAAAAGCCAGGCGGAGAAATGTGTAAGGGCCATACACACCTCCCTGTACAGTTCTTAGCAACCTTGGGCGCTCTGGTCGGCGCCCCACTCAGCTCTTGGCCACCAGTGATGTCAGTGCGCTGGGCGCGACGCCGGGCAGAGCCAAAGAGATTTTTTTTCCCCCCCCTCCCCCCCCCCCCCCCCCCCCCCCCACACACACACATACACTTACATATTAGCCTGCACCACCACCACTCCTTCTGAACGTCCAGCACCCCACACCTGGCCTCAGGTGGCAAAAAGCTAGGGGCACCCCCGTATGTGACTACATTAAAGATTAATTTCTCGATTAATCGTTAAACTTTTTGATCGATTAAAATTATTTTGATCGCTAATGAAAACACTCTGTGCCGGCTTCCGGAGTCCGGTCAGCGATCCGGTGACGTTGTAATTTAGATTAATCGAACAGGAACATTTTTATCATTACCAGCCCTATTAAAAATGTATTTTTATTGTAATATTCAAAATGACCCCAACCCCCTCCTCTCCCATCCTGTCAGCAGGACTTCCTTTCCCTTTAACAACATTTTAGTGTTGGAGAAGTGAGGAGAACTCTCCAGCAGCAATACAGGCAGAAAAAAAATAAATAAACACATATTGGGGAAAGCTAAAACCCTGGCCAGATTTTTATTTCTGTTGGCATCCCTGTTGCAGATTTTCCCTAATTTCCTATCTCGTGAAGCTGATTTCAGCAAAACAGGAAGTGAGGGAAATTCTAAAGGATCCCCTGAGAGCAGTAAAAACCAGACAGGGCTTCTAATCTTTCCTCAAAGCAAAATGTTTCTGCGTTGACCTACAATAATAAAACTATAAAACATTCCAGTAATATAACACAGAAGGTCGTTCCTAAAAACACACAACACGTACATAATTCTGTTCCTTGTTATCTGATGCTTTTCCTGCCCTGCCCAATGTTTGCCTTATCTTATATATCATTCTACATTCCGGTAAAATCTTGCTCAACATTTCCTTGTGGTTTTAGACAAGTTTGTGCCATTACTTTGTTGTAAGCTCCATATCATGTAATGATCACATACATGCTTTATCCTAATGAACTGTAGAGGGGTTCGATTCTGAGATCTTGTTATAAATAAATGTGCATTTAACCAAACGTTTGGAAAAGCCTGTTGGTTAGAACAAGGGGACACCACTTCATCCAGGAACTGTAGCCAGACGCAATTAGAGCAGTGTGTGGGCCTGTCGGTGTCCTTCTATTCAACAACAGTTGATTGTTTAATCAACGTTTGTCAAAGGAGTGGGCCAAACGTTGTGGGCCATACAGCCAATCAGCTTCAGTCACTGTTTGTATGATCGGACAGCAGGGGGCGCCAGCTACCAGAATAGCTGGCAAGGGAGCATCCCCCATCCACACTATACAGCATGGATGGGGGGGATTTCCCCTTTTCCCAGCCATTTCAAGGATGAATGAGTGTATGGTCAGCTTAACACGGTTTCTGTTCTAGCTTTACAAAGGATGCCCAACTTCCTTGCAAAAGTTTTATTGTTCAGAAAATACCTGTTGGCACATATGTGTTTTAAATTGAACTTGCACCTTACCCATTGAAGGTAAGGTAACAGTTGCACTTGATAGCCCATTCCGTCCGATGCTCATGCTTACCTTACCCACATTTCCTTGTCGCCGCATTTACCCACCAGGTTGGTCTAGGTTTGAGATAACACACAGCTTAATGTCCCTTCCCCCAAGTAACAGCATTTGGGTATGGCGATTGCCAAGTTTGTATTGTGGGAGGAAGGGAAGGTAGCCAATGATGCGTGAAATGGATTCTCCGAAGTATCAGCAAATACTGGAGATTAACGTCCTGCAGTCACTAAAGCCATAAAAAACGAACACACAATAGATGAAGCAGCTCTTAAGACCTCTACAATCCTCAGCTCAGAAGTGAAGAGCTGCATGATCCCCAAAACCTGGAAGAAGCAGGTCATTCGCTGAGAGAACAAGCAAATTGCAGAGGCGGTGAAAGTAAGTCATTGGCAAAGGGTAGGCCTATTAAGCTAACCTGATACTTTGCCCCGATTGGTCAAAATAGTAGTTTTAATAGGTCGCCTGAAGCAATTAATGGATGATTTTGAAGTATGTTTGGAATCACTGTCTTGTTTGACAATCCAGTTTCTTTTTTTTAAAAGCAACGTTCTGGAGCCACCCATCATTTCTAAAGAGAAAAATCAACTTTATTGTTCAGCACAAGCACATACTGTATAATTAAGTCCCAGCAGGGGGCAAAGCATGTCAGCGGGAGGATCCTGGGCAGAGTATATATGCTACTGCCGAACAATAAAGTTGATTTTACCTTTTGGAAATGAGTTGGGGCTCCAGAACTTTGCTGAATGGTGTGTTGGATCCCGGAGGAGTGAGCACCTGCAAGGTGGAGCTGAGGATTGCAAAAGTGTTGTATCTATTGAACGGCTGTATCTATTGTGTGCTCGTTTTTTTATGGCTTTAGTGACTGCAGGACGTTAATCTCCCGGATTTGCTGATACTTTGGAGAATCCATTTCATGCATCATTGGCTACCACAGAACCACCCAGCATAGCAGATCCACCACCATGATTAACATTTGGCAAGGCATTCTTTCCTTCAAATGATCCTCTTTTCTTTATTCTTCAAATGCATCTTTGGCAATTGCAGACAAAGAGTTCTACCTTTATTTCATGGAACCACAGCCAAAATTATTTAGGCTTAGCTAAAGCTGGTAATAGACAGAAGGTATGCTCAAAAAAGCAATTGTAAGCTGTTTGACAGTTGTCCAATCAGAATGAGGTTTGTTCCCTGCAAAGACTGGTATTGAATAAACATATCAATACTTTAAAAACCCTTCAAGTGTGTGCCGGTGAAATACTTTTATTTACTATTAGTGTTTTGCACGGCGCCATCCGTGTGGTCACCTGGGCACCGCATATACCTTGTGGTTTTGAGACCGTATCAGTTCGAATGGGATTTGGACTTTGTTGTGAGGCTAAACCAACCTTTCTCAATCTGCTTACCCCTAAGGAACCCTTGAAATATTTTTTTGGTCTCAGAAAATCCCAGCTAAAATGAATTAATTGGGGCTCATGGGGAGAATGCTTCTCACATTGGTGGTCAATGGCAAGAATTACCCTTATATTGGTGTTCAGTGGGGAGAATGTGCCCTACATTGGTGGTCAGTGGGGAGAATGCTCCTTACATTGGTGGTCAGTGGGGAGAAGGCTCCTTACATTGGTGGTCAGTGAGAAGAATGATCCTTACATTGTTGGTCAGTGAAAAGAATGCTCCTTACATTGGTGGTCAATGGAAAGAATGCCACTTACATTGGTGGTCAGTGAGAAGAATGTTCCTTACATTGGTGGTCAGTGGGAAAAATGCTCCTTACATTGGTGGTCAATGGGAATGCCTCTAACATCACTGGTCAGTGGGATCAATGGTGGTCAAGAGTGCCACCCTTTCAGACAGCTAAAAAGATTATTGGTATCATGCTGCTGGCTATGCCAAGTGGCGCTGGACCCAGAGTTATGCAGGCACCATCAGGTGGGAGGTCAATCAGACACACAGCTAAAAGAAACCCCTATCAACCTCTGGAAGAACCCTAGGAATCCACAGAACCCTGGTTCAGAATGGGTTGACAAATTCTGCTGTTCCCCTGGGGTGGAGGCTAAATTAAATGGTCTGTGGTGAAGTAATACAAAGTAGGAAAAAAGCAGGGGTATTGGCCACAGCAACCAATATAAAAGCAAGCCTTGGACTGGTTTCTGCAGACTGCAACATTTAATTTTGCTTGTTTTAAACATGAGAAATAGTCTTGAAGAGACCCTGTCCCCAGACCATTCATTTCAACAAAATCATTCCCATAAAATTAGATGTGCACTTTTATGGATGGTATTTACCTGTATAGACATCCAAAAGTCCTGAGACTTCTGCTGGCTGCCAGTCTCAGGGTTTGACAGCCCCAGCAGACTCAGAGCTGTCACTCAGGTGACATTCTAGACAATTCCCCTGTGCTCCTCCCACAGTAGCTACATGAAAGGTTATTTAGGGAGGCGAGGGGATAGGCAGAGGAGCTGGGTCAGCAAATTAGGCACTCCCAGAAGAGGAGACGGTTATGACCTGCAAGAAGGAAGGGGGCTATGCTATAGAATTGACTCTTCCCGTCTAGTCAAATCTTTCCAACACGTTCAGAGAGACATTGCAAGTGAATAAAAAATAATTTAGGGAAAAGAAAAAACACTGCAAGAAAGCATTTCAAAACTCGATTTCTTCTGTGTTTTTACCTATAGGGTCTTTTTAATGGGTGACAGTGACAGGGTCTTTTTAAAGGAAACCTGGTGGTCGCCACTGGTTGACTTCCATCTGAAAATGCTAGTTGCATGGCTTTAATATTTTCTGAACCAGTTGCCAGCTGACCAACAAGCAAAATGAGGGGGAAGTCAGAACTCTGGAATGTCTTCTTTCAGGGTAAGGCCTTGTTCACACCAAATGCAGACCAGATCCAGTCAGGTTTCTGCACCTGCAGTGTAGTGGGTTTATCTACTTACCAGGAGGAAAGGCATTTCGCTGCACCAGGTCCAAATATGAGTGAACCATATCACTGAACACCTTCATCGCTCCAGTATCTGCAGGAGCTCCAGGGCTGTAAACCGGGTCTGTGAGATTCTGGTAATCCATATCTGTGGTAATCCAGACAGGCTACTAGAAAAAGTTAATTCCCAGATAAGATGAGGTATCAAAAATGTATATGTATAGACGTCAATGTAATCTGATCACTGAACCAGTGAATCCTCCCAAAGTATGAGCCAGCACCCTTGTGGTATATACTTCTTATAATCAAAGCAATCGCTGTTCAACCAGTTCTTTTTTTCCCCGTTCAGTCCTCTTTAGGCTGAGGCCAACGAAAGTGTCACAGGGAAGTCTCACTACTATATTGTACAAAGGCAGAACTTTCCCATAACAGTCAAGTCTGGAGTGAAATATGGGACTTCATTGTGGGTCCATCCTATAGGGATGCTCTGTAGATAAAGCAGTGTGTGGTCTTGGTGAGATATTCAGTGTCCACACTGGAATACAGATTGGTTTGCTTCTAAGTGGCCTCAGTGGTGAAAGTTTTTTTCTTTTTTAAAGTGCAGTTCACTCTTGAGGTTTTCAACAGCAGGGATAGGTGGGGTCTCCTTCCACAGATTTGAGGATTTCCTGCAATATGAAATAATATACAATATTTAGCAATGAATGCAAAGCAGAATGAAAGACTGTGTTTCAGAGTCTGCCTGTCTGCTCAAAAAACCATCTTGTGCGAAGGCAGACAATGAGATAGCGGGCCCTCCTCCACCCCCAGCATTCCATGCTCACAGCTGGAGACTTCCACATAAAACAATTAAAAGAAGAAGCTGATATTTCTCATTAGCATCCTGCAACCTTCTCTTAAAAGGTGCCCATTGACATTCTACCAATCCAGCTGGACTGTCTATAGGACTCCAGCAGACTTGTCAGGGTAGAAGGTCTCAAACCTTGTCCAATCCTTATAATTTGCTACAGCAGGTCTCTCCCTATCTACTACATAGACTAAATGTAATTCAAACATAAAGGTTGATGACATAAGAAACCCAGGCTAATGTGATAACCATCACATTAGCCCAAAGGCAGGGCTGGACAAATTCCAGGAACCAGATAGATAGTGCTACACAGCTGATGCCCACATTGTAACATGTTCTCTAGTTGTCAATGGAACGGACTCCTAAAAATAAAATCTGGCTGCCTCCTGGATTCGACAGACTGGCTCCTGAATTCCATGTTAAATTGGTCCACCACTGGCCTAAGGATACCTTTACTAAGCTAATGTGGTGATGATCAACTTAGCCTGAGGATCCCTTCAAAAAGCAAATGTGATTATTATTGTGATTATTATTATTATTACTACATAGTATTTATATAGTGCCAACAGTTTGCGCAGCGCTTTACAATATAAGGAAGACGTTACAGTCACAATACAATTCAAGACAAGATGGTAAGGAGTGTAAGGAGTGATGACCATCAACTTAGTCTGAGGACCCTTTTATCAGGCTAATGTGATCACTATCATAATTGCCTGAAGCAGGAGTCCTACAAGAATCCAAAACAGGTGAAGGAAATCTCCCCTGTGGTAAAACTACAAATCCCAATGCAATACTCTGACATCCACAGGCATAACTCCCGGAGGCAGAGACAGGATGAGACTTGTAGTTTCACCACAGATGGAATGCCAACGCTGCCTATCCATGCTCTAAAACATTGCATTAATGTTATTTAATCAACATTCATGTTTGAGGGAAAAAATTGGACTTTATAGAAAAAATGGTCAGGTGTGCTGGCACAGAATCTTTTTCATGTACATGCTACACCAATCAATGGTTGCTACAGCGCCCTATACTTAATGGTACATTTTAGTAAGGCGAGCAGTGGGAATATCTCAGCTATGATATGGAGGTTGGAAGATCCATCTGCTAAACAATTCTATAGGGTAAGGAACAACCAGATGTGCACGTTTGACACTGTTAATATCAGCCTATTACTGAACGCATAATAGCAATATCCAGCAAACTAACTCCTTCCCAATGGACATTAGAGAGCTGCTGGGTGTGCAATTACAATCTGACCTCCCAAAAGGCTTTGACAGCTACAGAAATATGCACGCTCAGTGACCCTAAACTCAGAAATCTACTTTTGTTCCCCATGGTCCCTGTGTGTGTTGTAAAGTAGTCACCACACCAAGCTCACTCCCGGGATGGACTACAATCTCAATACAAATTATTAAACTAAACATGAGATTGTAGTCCATCCCGGGAGCGAGCTTGGAAAGGTGACTACTTTACAACACACACAGGGACCACGGAGAACAAAAGTAGCCCCCCTCCAGAAGGAAGGACAGTGTCAGCACCAATTCAGAGATGATTTGAAGATCTACAGCCGAGTGATACAAAAGTAGCTACATTTGTATTAGCAGTTAAAGCAGAACTCCAGGTAAAAGTTTTTTTTAACCCTTTGAGTGGGGCTACCCCTGCACTGCAAAGGTTAATTGCTTATTTTTGTCTAGGTGCTAAAATTTATACTCTAGCTGGTTGCTACTTCGGTCCCTGAAGTCTGTCTCTTCTTCCGCTGCAGCATTGTTATGTCCCTCAGCGTCCTCATGACTTATATACAGTGTATAGAACGTAATGAATGAAGAATCCTTAGACCTCTGCAGCAGAGGGGGGACGAGGCTCCAGGGACTGGTTTAAGAGCAAGCCGGCTCACAGGATCAGGTGAATATAACTTTTTTTTTTGTTAGCACCTAGACAAAAAAGAGCAATTGACCCTTGTAGTGCAGGGGTAGCTGACCATACACTGGTAAGTTTTCATCGGCGTTATACTGACTCGGCTGAAAATCTAGTCAAGTTGTCTTATGGTCGAAAAAAGCCAGTCCAAAAATTGTCTGCCAAACAGTGACTGCGGCCAATCAGCTCTAATCACTGGCATGGGGACAGAAGCACATCCACCGCTGCCAGAATACAATAGCCCATTAAAAGGTAATCTGGCATTTTTTTCTCATTCAGTCCCTGAAAAAAATATAGGTGTATGGCCAGCATTAGTATCCCTCTAATTTCAGACCTGCCAACTGCCTGACCCCATGCTGATAACACACCCTCTTCTACATAATACTGCACAATAGTATTACACAACAAGGTCACGCAGTTGTGTGTATTGCTCTACAGGGCTTTATATTGGATGTTGTAATGCAGATTCAGGAACTGTTGTGTGTTTTAATCAGCAGGATATCAGACAAGGAAGAATACAAAAAGCACACCCTGATGTATGGTTGCCCAATAAAGGAAGTGACACCGCAGCTTTAAACAATTCTTGATGTAATTGAGTCATATAGAGGTCATCAATGAAGTTACAGCGAGCAGTTAGGGCATCACTTAAAGCATCACTAGTAGCACGGGTTATCACAGGCAGAGATGTTCTGACATATGACTATGAGACACCTTTCCCAATAGCCGTTGAAGATGAGAGCAGATCTCAGCAGTGTTTGGGTTCAGATGGGCAGACCACTCACTGACTTTGCTTCTCAGCAAAAGATCTGCTTTCATAGGGTGATGTACAGTATGAAAACTGGAAGAATTCTAAGTAGTCATAGATATACAATGACAGTTAAACCAGGTGATGATCGAATGCAGTGTTTCTCAACCTTTTTACCCTAGAAGAACCCTTAGAATAACCTTCAGGTCTCCGTTAAAGAGAAGGGTCAATGGAGGAAATGTCCCTTACGTTGATATTCAGTAAGAAGTATGCAACCCTTATAGTATTGGTCAGAGGGCCACCCTTACAGACAGCTAAAAAGATAATTGGTGTCATGCTGCTGGCTCTGCCAAGTGGCATTGGACCCAGATTTATGTAGGCACCATCAGGTGAGAGGTCACTCAGCCACAGCTATAAGAAACCCCTGTCAACCTCTGGAAGAACCCTATGGTGGTTTTCCAGTGGCACTGGCCCAGAAACTAGGCACAGCCACAGCTTAAGGTATTCCTAGAAAACCTTTGGAGGAACCCTAGCATTCCACAGGACTCTGGTTGAGAACACCTGATCTAATGTCTTATGAGGCACCACCAAAATCCTCTGACTAAGGTGTCTGAGGGGAGATGGTGATTGGACAGAGAAGAAACTTTTTTCCCAATCTCTAGTTTGTCGGATAAGCCCATGTTATAGGTGTATGTGGTATGACTAGCCCTCCAAAAACCAAACTTGGATACCTGAATGCACTTGGATTTAGCCTGCATGTCAGATTGTCAGCCTAGTGCAAAGATAAAGCATTGCCTGAAGTAACCAAGTTGATTGGTTGCTTCATTTTCCCACTGAATGAAAGATAAAAAGGTCTGTGTTTACCTGGTGGAAGACCTCAGTTTGTCTTTGGTCCAATTCCATACATAAGCCCCATTGTCTTTCATTTCCTCTAAACTTATATGTACGAGTCTGTTTCTCCCCATTTACTCCGGTGACCCTCTTCCCCGATACCAGCAAAGCTTCACAGCCTTATTCACCTTTATTGCAGATTTTGTCTGACTGTCATTTCCTGCTTTGCTCGTTCTACAATGAACACAGGAAAAGCTCATGTACGTCTATATCTTTTTTTTTGTCATTTGCTGCTTTCGACATCTCCCCTTTGATGTGTTTTGTCTTCCGGAGATGTAATGAGGAGGTTTGAACTTCACCTAAGCCTCCTTCTGGGTAAAAATTTACAAAATACACATTTCACCAACAATATATAGCCCCGCACCACCACGTATGGGCCAACAGCTGCCCATACATGTCAGAGTTTCAGCCAATTCACAGGAATCGGATGAAATTCTAACAGTGGATGGGCTGGTTGGCTCAACAATTTTCCATTACTCAATCAACTCTTTCCAAAGGAGCCAAGGTGAATATTGTTAGCTGAACAGTGACTGCAGCTAAGCAGCCAAGTTTGGACACCTGGCACTGCCAGAATACAGTAGTCTGGGCAGGGGGAGGTTCCTCCAGCCATGCTGCTAGCTCTAATGGAGGAACCCGTTCAATTTCTTTCACTCAGCCAACAGAGTGAACAAAATAAATCTATTAGTGTATGGCCAGCTTAAAGGAGAACTATGAGGTGAGTGAAAATCACTCATCCTTATAGTTCGAACCGACCTGTGGCAATGATAAAGTCACACATCAGTTCAGTAGATCGGGAAGTGAGCGAACGCATACCGTCACTCGCTCACTTCTCAGCCATCGCCCTGCAGAAAGCCGTGGCGGTCAGTCAAGGCTCCCCGCAGGAATTCCCCCTCCCCGCTCCAATCCTTCAGCGCTGACTGGAGGAACGGACGGGGTAGGGGGCGGGCACAGCTGGGTCTGCCTCTATATAGGCAGAGCCAGCTGTCAATCACGCAGCTGGGTGGATCTCGACAGCATTGTCAGGATCCGTCCTGGCTGCGCCGGTCTCAGTATACAGTGAGCTGTAGCTCGTGATATAATGAGCTTCGGGTCACGGGAGGACACTAGTATATGTCCTCCCGTGACCCTTAAGAGAACTATGGGGGAAAACACTGACCCCATAGTTCAATTTTTAAGTCCATCTTCTTGACGTTTGAATGTGGATAACCAAATTACAGTTTGTACCATGCATTTTGGCCATGTCCCAAGATCAGGCAATTATGGCTTATAGCTTTCAGTGGCATGGTGTGCCATTTCGCATCTGGTCAACTACCTGCCTTTAACCCACGAGTGGGCACTCTTTAGTATAATAGATATTCCTTGTACTGAGATTTCTAGAAGCTGCAAACAACTTCTCAATTTCATTGCTCCGGTGGCTACAAAGACCAATCTGCATAACTGCATATTTTTGATCCTCCTTGTATTTCACAGTTTATAGAAAAGTTGATGTATGTATTCCGTATGCACTGGATGCAGACCCTCTCTAAATAGAGAAACCCAAGTCCAAAAAATGTTTTGATGTATGGGAGTCCTTTTTTACAAACCCTAGGTGTTGACACCCAACAGTTGATAGCGCAATGTTTCCATTATACCCAGTGGTACCTAACTAAACTACTTATTCATAATCCCCCCAATTGACGTTCCACTTTCTCCACTGGCGACACACAATAACTTAAAGCCTCTTGAGGCCTTCTCCTGGGATTTTGAGAGTGTATTTACCAACCACCACTTGCTTGTTTATTTGACTGAAGAGCACTTTTATTAGATTTTTTCAACATGTTTCTATGTGATTGTAATTTTATGTTGTTTTTATCAGCCAAATGTTGTGGCATCTCAATTGGTATTTGAACAAATTTACTGTTTCTGGTTATTGTTCGTTGTTGCTGCATACCATGTTCTTATTACATTGTAAGCTGCCAGCTAAGAAAACTGGGTTAATTGCACCACTGGCCCCTGTTATCAGTTCATGGGCCCACAGCCAGCTTAATTGGATTATGGATAATGGTCAGTGTATACAGACTTTTTTGTTTTACTTCAATGGGTATGTGAAGCATTTGTGAAGGATTTGGAATGTAGCGTTTACATTTTAAATTGGATTGAATGCAGCAATATATTTGCTCCAATGATTCATATGATTAGAATTGCTGATAATATGGAAGCAATGCCAAATACAGGGACAGTGTATATGTATTGTGTATACCATCATGGAACACACACCGTTAAGTAACCGGGACTTAGTGTAAAGGTGCTCCCAACAATCACCTTTATTCTGCCAACTTTGATGTCTTTAGCCATCATCTTTGTGACTGATTGTTGAAAATATAGAAAAGTCCTGTTCACAAGGAAGTAAACACACATCTTAGCAAAAGAAGTTTCCAAAAGCAAAAATAAATAAATAATGTTCCTCCTAAGTGGAATGCACATCGCTTGTAATACTGGTATTTCAGGGTCTTTGTGTTCCAAGAGTCTTGTTCATTTGCCTCTAGTTTGCCGCATCTGATGTCCCTTTAGTGACAATGCTATAGAACAACCATGTCAATGGCTTTATTATTTGGGAGTCACCCAGGTTTCCGCATCTGTCAGGAACCTGGAACTCTGTGTGAGTCTTTCAGAATCCCCTGAATCTTCTAAAGACTGCTGGAGCTCCTTGTCCGCATCTCCTCAATCCCCATGCATCAGCTAAACATACAAATAAAATGCACATAATGTATAATTGCGTGCCAGTCAACAGAGCCAGAAGGGGAGGAAACCAATTATTTGTTGAAGTGGCCCCATCAAGTCTCAATAAGCCAGTTTCCTCTCCAGTTCCCTAACCTCTCCAAGAGTCCATGTCTCCTACCTTCTCTCCTTTTATACATAGTCCTATCTTCCAGTATCCCTCTCCTTCTATACATAGTCCTCTCTTCCAGTAGCCCTCTCCTTCTATACATAGTCCTATCTTCCAGTATCCCGCTACACATAGTCCTATCTTCCAGAATCCCTCTCCCTCTATACATAGTCCTCTCTTATAGTGCTGTAGTGTCTGTCAACCACTTCAGAATTGACACTTCTAAGAGTGTTAGATGCTTGTGTCACCTGTCCCTGTTTGGTTCCTTCCTCCAACCCCTATACCACTCGTGTCCAGTAGTGATGTAGGGGTTGAGAGTCCACCATAGTGGACAATGGAAGACACAGGAACATTAATATGGAGGAGCTGGGTGGAAAATATAAAGGTCTTATCAAAATACACTTTAAGGTAAACAGTAGAATTATAACTCAAAGTATATGATCACTGAAAATACTCTGTTTTGACTTTAAAAGGAGAGCATCATTCTACTGTGCATGACAATACGTATGGTACCTTCTGAAAATTGTGCCCTAGACCATATACATGGACCAGCGGATATAAATAAACATGTGTGTCCTCATATACACATGACTTATGCCCTTTTAGAATGGAAAGCCATTGCAAACTCTTTGACACTGTGATTTACTGCGGGTAGCACTATCATTGTTATTCCAATATAAAAATTGTGTTGAAACACTCGAGGAATATTAGTTCCCTACTCAATGGAAAAAAAAAAGGCACACATCTTTTTTTAGGGGCATGTTATCTTTCTCACAAATGATGCAAACCAAGTGGAGGAGGAGGGTGAGGGAAGGGTCGCAGTACCAAGCTGTGTCTGTCTTAGAGCTGCTCAGACCAGGAATGTAGAGGAGATGAAAGGAAACAGGTTGGCAGTGGAAGAAAAACAAAGTCTGGGGATTCTCAAATTAAGCCTGCTCCCTGACATCTCTGTGTAGATGGAGAGGGGGGCTGAAGGAAGTATAGAGGAAAAGAAAATTGGACTATGTGTAGATGAAGAGATGCCGGGACACAAGACTATATATAAAGGAAGAGGGATGCTAGAAGACAGGACTGTGTAGAGGCAGAATGATGCTGGAAGAGAGGACTATGTATAGAAGGAGAAGGATATTGGAAGATAGGACTATGTATAGAGGGAGAGGGATACTGGAAGAGAGGACTGTATATAGAGGGAGAGGGATACTGGAAGAGAGGACTGTATATAGAGGGAGAGGGATACTGGAAGAGAGGACTGTGTATAGAGGGAGAGGGATACTGGAAGAGAGGACTGTATATAGAGGGAGAGGGATACTGGAAGAGAGGACTATGTATAGAGGGAGAGGGATACTGGAAGACAGGACTGTGTATAGAGGGAGAGGGATACTGGAAGACAGGACTGTGTATAGAGGGAGAGGGATACTGGAAGAGAGGACTATGTATAGAGGGAGAGGGATACTGGAAGAGAAAACTATGTATAGAGGGAGAGGGATACTGGAAGAGAGGAAAAGAAAATTGGACTATGTGTAGATGAAGAGATGCCGGGACACAAGACTATATATAAAGGAAGAGGGATGCTAGAAGACAGGACTGTGTAGAGGCAGAATGATGCTGGAAGAGAGGACTATGTATAGAGGGAGAAGGATATTGGAAGATAGGACTATGTATAGAGGGAGAGGGATACTGGAAGAGAGGACTATGTATAGAAGGAGAGGGATACTGGAAGAGAGGACTATGTATAGAGGGAGAGGGATACTGGAAGAGAGGACTGTATATAGAGGGAGAGGGATACTGGAAGAGAGGACTGTGTATAGAGGGAGAGGGATACTGGAAGATAGGACTATGTGTAGAGTGAAAGGGATGCTACAAGATAGATGTACAGATGAAGAGGGATTCTGGAACATAGGACTATGTATACTGGGAAAGGGATGCTAGAAGATGGGAGTATGTATAGGTGGATAGGGATTCTGGAACACAGGAATAGGTGTAGAGGGAAAGGGTTGCTGGGTTACAAGAATATGTTTAGAGGGATGCAAGAAGATATGACTCTGTGTAGAGGTAGAATGATGCTGAAAAAGAGGACTATGTGTAGAGGGAGAGGGATGTTAGCAGAAAGGACTCTGTATAGAGGGAGATGGATACTGGAAGGGAGGACTATGTATAGAGGGAGAGAGATGTTAGAAGATAGGACTCTGTATATAGAGAGGGATACTGGATGATAAGACTATGTATGGAGGGAAAGGGATGCTGGAAGAAAAGACCATGTATAGCGGGAAAAGAATGCTAGAAAGATAGGGCTGTATGTAGAAGATAAGAGATACTGAAAGATAGGACTATGTGTAAATGGAGAGGAATGTTGTAAGGTAGGACTATGTGTAGAAGGAGAAGAATAATGGAAGATAGGACTGTGTGTATAAGGAGAGGAATTCTGAAACACAAGACTTTGTGTAGAAGGAGAGGGATGCTGGAAGACAGGACTATGTGTACAAATCACATCAGTATGCAGCTTTGCATGCTGATATGAAATCGTCTTACATTCATTAAATAAACAGACATATTTTTCTTTTACTTACAACTACAGTTTTTCCACTTCCTGGTCCTCTTGGGCATTAGTGATGTAATGCGCCCAAGTGTTGCATCCTGGGAAAGTTACATCAGCAGAGCATTGCTGGGTAATCTCACAAGATCTCAGGGGAAAGGCATTTTGCTCCCCTGAGATGTGCATGGTCACATGTACTAGTCACATGTGCCAGAGTTTCAGGAAGTAAAGGGAGATATATTAACCTGCTCTTAGTAAAAAATGGCCACTGTGAGAAGAATGGGGAAGAAAAAGAGAAACAAGGTAAGCAAAGAATATAAAGCCAGCAATCATCTAGAAGTATGTGTTTGTAGATTGTCATCACTAAACATTTCTAAAGGTGTGTTTGAGATAAGGGTAGAAGTTCCACTTTAATCCGCATCTCTTTAAAACTTGGCCATCTAGAGTTCCTCATAAAGGCAACGTTTCTTTATTGGTACATTAGTTCATAGAACCAGGAACTGTTGAACCAAAAAAATAAACTGTCATGCACTGTCTGCAGTTATGAAGAAGACGTTCTGCACTTTTGGGGTGATTATATATATTAAATGTGTTCTGGGCCAAATAAAAATACAACATTTTAGACGTTCTAAGTCCAAGTCAGGGCGTTCGGCGGCTATGAATATGTTCTATTAATAGGCGGCATGGAAACGGGCCAAATAAAGATTCATCGCCTCCAGGTAAGGTGCCTTTGAGCCCTTAAAGTTTATGGAGGGTTTGAAGCTGGTATTTGAATGATGCAAAAATAAATCCTGAATAACAAACTGACATCACAAGGAAAGATAAAGAGATCTTATTGACAAAACAGGGAGAAAAAAAAAATCAGTTTCGACTTTCTGCATCAGGCCAGGTTCCCATTATTTTACAAGAAGCTCGCAAACATTTCTACAAAAGCAAACACAAGCTGTTTGCAAGGAGGGTGGATTTTTTTATGCACCGAGATTACTGGGATTTCTAAGTATAATAAATGGCAAGGACAAAGTGCCGAGTCTAAAGTGCAGCGCCCACAACAACCCACCAGAATCCTTTTTGTACTCAGCTGACTTCTCATTGGCTGGGCCTGGGATGGTGACAGCACTCTCCACTTAGCAATCTGCTCTCAGCTCTGTGAAATCCTCTCTCTATACTTATTATTTTTCTCATATTC
>NW_017306381.1:320731-321077 GCF_000935625.1 Nanorana parkeri | reverse complement strand
CTACATAGAATATGAGACACTAGCTTTCATGCACTGGGAGATTCATGCTGGTCATTTTTAAACAAGAGCTCCCAGTGCTGACCACAATGCCCAATTCTAAGTCCTCCCTCACACTAACACTGTCTGTTACTCGAATACTAAACTTCCCTGTAACCCCAACATTAAACGGTCTTGTAATCCTAACCCTTCCCATAACACTCATCCTAACACTAATTCTCCTTGTAACCCTAATACTAACCCTCTCTTTAACCCCACTGGACTCTAGAGAAGTGGAGACGTGTTCTCTGGAGTGATGAATCACACTTCTCGGTCTTGGCGGTTGCCAGGAGAACGGTAATTGCCTGAC
>NW_017306381.1:308869-320597 GCF_000935625.1 Nanorana parkeri | reverse complement strand
TATATATAAATAATGATGTTTCAGTGGTTAAAGAGCTGCGATTATTGGAGTCTTTTCTATCTGTATATAAGTTCAGCAATAACACAATCATGCAGTATTTATGTATTCTATTGGTCATATGATCACAGTGATTCAGTCATGCTTACGTGTCAATACGTATGCACATGATGTCATTGTGCACGCGTCTAATAATGTCATGTGCGCTTCACTGCCGGTGGACATCTTGGTCAACTGCTTTCCACTCTATACAAAAGTTAAAAAATAGATGGGGTTAGGCTGACTCAAGGATTCTTAGACCACTGCAGCGGAGGGAGGCTCCAGGGACTGGTCTAAGAGCATGCCGGCTCCTAGGATCGGGTGAGTATAACTTTTTGTTGTTGGCACTTAACCCTTGCAGTGCCGGGGTAGCCCCACTGCAAGGGTTAAGAACATTTTTGCACAGAGTTCTACTTTAACCAGCATCTGCAGTAATCATATTACATGGCCCCTCAGGACCCCTCCAGCTGTATCAGTCCAGTAAACTCTTTGTTCACCAATACCAGAGCCTTACGGAGGAGGACACTCTGAACCCCTGAAACCAATTAGTATTTTATGACACAAGAGTCTGGACATTTTAGGACTTTTTACATTCTGTTTTTGACGCTTTCCTTGTTGCACGCTCAGGTTTTCATCGCTGAGCTCCAGATTTGCACGCCTACTGTGGCCATTATAAGCAGATTTTATCTTCTTTCTGGATTGTTTTATGTAATTAGAGAACCGGGAACTCCTAAAACCCTAAGATGGTTGGAAACAATGGTAGAGCTTGCTGCTGGAGTCACCGCAAGACATACGAGAGCCAGGAGATCATTCAGCCCAGGTCCACCTAGATCACATTTATTGACCCTTTAGGAATGAATTGGTTAACCATTTGCTGTCATCTGTGCATGGAAGTGACATTACAGGATTCCTGAACTCATATATTAGGATGGATGACACTTCCCGAAATAGAATACTCCCAAATGTTCTCCAATGACATATTGCTGGATTGTTCTCGGCATATTGTGTTACCCGCGCTTCAGCTTTACTTCCTTGGACTATGCAAATGTCTGTGCACATGAAATACAAAAACGAGAGAGCTTTGTGTGTCTGCAAGCTGTAACTAATGATGAATGTCTGCTGACTGGACCATTCCAGGGGCTTTGGAGCAGCTCTGCCGGCCCCTTCATTGGAATAGGTCCTGGGGGGGGGCATCTGAAATCCAGACGGAAAACCTTGGCCACACAGCAAAGGGAGGAGCTGGCACCCTGTCTGTCAAGGTCCCATGGTCATCCAGGTCAGGGTATGGCTCGTGGTATTTACTTACAGTCAACTGGACTGGTTATAGTGTATGCATAGCCAAATCTCTTTCTTTTTCTTCTGTTTCTTGGATGGAGTAGGGAAGCGCTTTGGATGGAGGAGGGAAGGGCTTGGGATGGAGTAGAGCAGGGCTTTGGATGGAGTAGGGAAGGGCTTTGGATGGAGTAGGGAAGGGCTTTGGATGGAGTAGGGAAGGGCTTTGGATGGAGTAGGGAAGGGCTTTGGATGGAGTAGGGAAGGGCTTTGGATGGTTGGGATGGGGTAGGGAAGGGTTTGGGATGGAGAAGGGAAGAGCTTTGGATGGGGTAGAGAAGGGCTTGGGATGGGGTAGGGAAGGGTTTGGGATGGAGAAGGGAAGGGTTTGGGATGGAGAAGGGAAGGGTCACGTTATCTCGTACCACACGTATGTTCTGGTCATACTAACTGGTACCACACATGTTCTGGTCATACAAACAAGGACAGAGACAGCAGAGGTTTTTTTTTAGCCAATCTCCACTTTTGAGTTCTCCTTTCATAAGCCTATAAACTGGTGGAAGCAGCCAATCAGAGGGACAATTGGACACCAGCCAAGGAAACTTTGGCTATAACTCAATGACACCGACTCACCTGTCACACATGCAAAGAGGACAAGATTCAGTTTCTATGAATAATAATATAGTAAAATGATAGGTAAAGTTTAATCGGCTTGTAATTTGCCTTCCCTGGATCCTCAACCCCCCAATACCCCTCCCACCCCTCGTCAACGTGATAATGACATTCTGAACTATAACTTTTCCACTTTCATTACATACCTCATTTCACACCCAGTGACATCATCACTGGGTCTCTGTGCATCCCTATGTAATGCCCACCAAGCCCTGGACAATGAACTGTGCTGGGAACAATGCCAGAGAGCTACCCCCACCTTTCTCAAGCTCCATACACAATTATACAGCAATTATCAGCAACAGAACCCTGCCTGGCAAGCTTGTAACTTTCACAGCCAACGGAAGGACAACATCTGTGTTTGCTGATAGTAAAATGAGAAGTCAGGAAGCAAATAAAATACTGTCCAGGCATCGATAGGTGACTGTGCCGGGCTTACAAGGCTATTGACGCATGTGACGGCGGTGGATACAAAATATAACAATCACATTTCTCCATGTTTAACATGTTCCTGTACTGAGCAGGGCACGGGGCCGCCATGTTATAGGGGGAAGAGGTCTGCCATCTATTCCATCAGCTTCAGAGGTGTAGTTAGCTCCTTTTGCGCCCGAGGCAAGAACAGAGAATTGTGCCCCCCCCCCCAACAGACACGTGTGGTATGTGATGCCATGCGCCCCGCCTCCAGGATGGTGGCGCACATGCACAGAATGCGCTCGTGGCCAAATCCAAAATAGCATAAAAAATTGTTTTGTTTGACAAAACTAATGAAAACATTTTTAGTTTCCGTTCATTTCATCCAAACTAATTTATAGTCTTTGCACATGTCTAGTAATGTGTGTGCGCGTGCGTGCGTTTGAGGGGGGTGTATTTTTTATTTAATATTTTTTGTTACTGTTGGGGGGCTTTGGGGAAATATTGGGGGTCTAAACAGATCCCTGACATTTCCCTTTTGAAATAGAAAAAGATTGAGGACACAGAGTCCTCTGCCCATACAGGCGAGGGAGAGCAGCAGGGATCCGAGGAGAAGCTGCAACCTGTGTCGCCCCTCTTCTCCCTGCCGAGCCGCGGCTGTGTTGACCTCCTCCCCTGTTGCCAATGGCGTCATGTGCTTTCCATGGCAACTGGGGCGAGGAGGCGCAGCCAGGCCGACCCTAACTGCACCCCCTCTCCGCTGCGCCAGAGGCGAGTGCCTCACTCGCCCCATGGTAATTACAGCCCTGATCGGCTTGGCAGGTAAAAATGGGACTTGTGGGTAATGTTATTCATAGGAAGGAGATGAGTTTTACTGAATGAGAGATGATTTAATGGCACATGAAGGTAAATACAGAGTGCCGAGTGATGTTTCAGAAATCGGCGATCTCTTCCTCTGCTCCTCCCAAACATCGTCCTATTAAAATGTTTTGCAAATCTTGCAATTTTCATTTCCTTTTTTTTTTTTTCTTAGGAGCCCTTCCCCCACCTTTATTTCTTCCTAAATATATTGTATAAATCTACCTTTCTTTCAGCAGTCTTTGGTGCAGTCATGCGATATCACTCCTGTTCCCTCCCAAAGTGGCCGGATCCTCTTCAGCATTTTCCTGTGAGTCCAGGGCACCATGAGGACACGCCCCCAAGGAGCAGATCTTTGACACCCAGAAAGTGGAGAAAATATTGCTGGGAGTCATTAAAACCAAAGATTCTCCTACAGCGCCCAACCAGATCCATCGACAGCACCCAACAAGACTCTGCTACAGTAACCAACCAGATTCACATATAGCTCCCAACCAGATCCACCAATAGCATCCAACCAGATACATCAACAGTACTCAACCCAATCAGATTAATCTACAGTACCCAACCAGAGTCAACAGTACCCAACAAGATTCTCCTACAGTACAATCCAACCAGATTCCCCTACACTACCCAACCAGATTCACCAACAGAACCCAGCTAGTTTCATCTACAGACAGTACCCAAGCAGATTCACCTACAGCATCCAACCAGATTTCCCCATGCAGTTCTTTAATAGATAATGCATGTATGCTACTGTTTGAGTGTGTTATCTATGTGTACTTATCACAGATAATGTCATTATAAATGAGTTTTCACAGTTTATTGCCGGCGATCACAAAACAGCAGATACCTTCAGTGCAGATAAAAGCTGCACGTCTTCATTCTTCAGGGGTCACTACACACTAGGATTATGGAACGGGAGGAATCATTGGCTGTTAAGCTATGGTTGGATATATTTGAACGGCGGTGGACAGCTGCGGCACAGGTTCGCCTGAGCGGCTGCAGATCTCTGGAACCCCCTGTGGTCCCCGCCGCAAGGGTCAGCTGTCTGGCCCTAATCACACTTGAAAAGGAGCCCTTAGGGTGGACATACATGGGAAGATACTGCTATGATTCCGGAGCATGGTACAATGATCTGGTGGGAGCTGCTGCTATTGTTTGAGACCGGGGTGGCTCCCCCACACAGCCGTGTCCTTTGACAAGATCTGTGAATGGAGAATTCCCATCAGCCACCGCAGCAGAGAGATATATTTTAGTGGAATATGAGTATGGTGACATCACGGCTCTTGTAGTCCATCCATTCTTCCTCCTTCTGTATGGATATGGATGGGAGGAAGAGCCTGCAGGAGCCATTGCACCCATGGTCTACTGATCCGCTGATCCGCTGATCACGTTTGCAATGCTTTACTGAAAAATAATAAAAATGCAGATTTTTTTTCTTTTATAAAGAAGTGTACATTTGATTTTTTTTCTGCAAAAGGTGGAATTATCCTTGAAATCTCTATGGAAATGATGCCAAACCCAAATGGTACAAGACAGGAAGGGGTTAATGCTAGACGCTTCACTGCCCTAAGTTGGCCGAGTTACAAATTAACATCATGGCGGATCTACAAAAGTACAAAGTGACATGTAAACAGCCGGCGTACCTAATAAAAGGAATTGTTGGTAAAAGAGACCTGCAAAGTACGTGCAGCTCACGGCAAACAGACCCGTCCCAGCGCCATGTTCTGGCTCCTGAGGAGGGATCTGATTGGGTGCGCTGAGAACGACACCTCCATGATGGTTTTTAATGAGTACAGAGAGAGGATGATGTTGCCTGGGGTATCACTGGGACCACTTACAGAAGAAATACCTTCACCAGTCCATGTAAACTTCAAATACCAAGATGGGGGAAAAATAAAAATGTCACTGTTTATTTACAGCGCATCTATGAGGGCCCATTCACACCAACTGCGTTGCGTTCCAGGGCGGCAGCTGCTGGAAGGCACAGCAATCGCTCACTAAACTCCCCCCTTCGTTCTGGGGCGGGAGGGGGCGTGGCGGTGTGCTGAAATGAATGCACACCCCCCCGCAGTGCGATCAGACGCGTGGCAAAACATTGCCTGCGTTCTGGTCTACTGTGTACGCAAAAAATGCTGCATGCTCTAGTCTTTGTGTTCAGAGTGGACCGAAATGCAGGCATTGTTTTGCCGCGCATCTGATCGCACTGCGTGGCTGTGGTGCCATTGATTTCAATGCACCGACATGCCCCCTCCCGCCCAAGAAAGGAAGTTTAGTGAGTGATTGCTGTGCGTTCCAGCAGCTACCACTCTGGAACGCCCCGCTATTGGTGTGAATGGGCCCTTAGACATGTAAACCCGCAAAAGTTTAGTTTGGGATCGATTTTGATTTTTCGTTTTTCAGATTTTGGATCTGTCCGAATTTTCGTTTCAGGAAGTCACATGACCGTGCCTGTAATGCAACCCCACAACAGCCATCTGAGTGGCCAGAGAACAGTCACATGTCCCATTTAAATTTAGTTTTGAACAAAATTCGGACAGATTCAAATTGTCGTTAAAGTAACACTCGGATTAATTTGCATTGAATTCGGAAATTCGAATCCATTTTGTGTTGCAGGTGGCCCTGCCACCACCATTGTCGGCCAAATCAGCATATCAGACACAGTCGTTGTGTGGGTGCCTGCTGTCAGAATACTACAGCCTGGCAGAGAAGATTGGTCCATCCATGCTGTTTAGCATGAATGGAGGAATATTTTACATTGAATAAATCTATAAGTGCATCACCAGCTCTACCTACCTTTGCATCGTTGGGACGGAGGAGAAGCAGCCCTGTACAAGCTTTGAGCTGATCCAAGTCAGAGCTTACACAAATCTAAGGGCCCTCTCCCTTCCTCCAATCACCAACACTGTCACATGACAGAAAGGGGATTGAGTCACATGCTGCTCCAAACTCATAAGTATGGCTTATTTCTATGTGCTCCGAGCAGCAAATGGAGTGCCGGGAGAGCAAAAGAAAGTCAACTATATGCAGACGGTAGGCCAGGCATTAAAGGAGAACTATGGGGTTAAGGCTTTTCCCCAAAGTTCTCCTTAGGGTAACGGGAGGACACAAACTAGCATCCTCCCGTCACCCTAGGCTCAGTATACTGCAAGATGTAGCTCGCGGTATACTGAGACGCCGCAGCTGAAGCGGATCCCGACAATTATGTCTGGATCCGCCCAGCTGCGTGACTGACAGCTGGCTCTGCCTATCTAGAGGCAGAGCCAGCTGTACCCGCCCCCTGTGACGGCAGAGAGCCGTGACAGGCTCGATCTACTGAGCCGACCTGTGACAGTCTCATTGTCACAGGTCGGCTAGAACTATGAGGTGAGTGAAAAGCACTCACCTCATAGTTCTCCTTTTAAGTGAACCCATTGCATTGTCCAGCATAGGACAGCACAGGTACTGGCAACTCCGGCCCTTCAGCTGTACCTAAAAATCCCATCATGCCTCTGTCTCTGGGAGTCATGTCTGTAACTGTCAGTCTTGCAATGCCTCATGGCACTTGTAGTTCCACAACAGCCGGAGGGTCGGAGTTGCCCACCCCTCCTTTAAACAAATAGCAATAATCGATTTAGGACGGTTATGCATTTCTGCCCAATGTCAGTGCTAGCAGAAAATAACATTCCGATTGCTTAGGGCTTGTTTGCGCAGTTACAGTATGTTGGCTCGCTGCACTTCACACATGGAAAAGTTTATTTCTCCTCCAAAATCCACGTTTGCCCATGGGAAATATTTGTATGGGGGCTCTGAGCCAACATGCATTCCAAAAAAAATAGTGCACGCTGAATTGTTATATTACTGTATAGAGCAGTGTCGTGAGAGATCCATCCATCCTCCAGATCCATCTACAGCACTCAACAAGACTCTGCTACAGTACCCAACCAGATTCACATCTAGCTCCCAACCAGATCCATCAATAGTACTCAACCCAATCAGATTAATCTACACTACCCAACCAGATTCACCCAAACAGAGTCAACAGTACCCAACAAGATTCTCCTACAGTACTATCCAACCAGATTCACCTACAGTACCCAACCAGATTCCCCTACACTACCCAACCAGATTCCCCTACACTACTCAACCAGATTCCCCTACACTACCCAACCAGATTCCCCTACACTACCCAACCAGATTCCCCTACACTACTCAACCAGATTCCCCTACACTACTCAACCAGATTCCCCTACACTACCCAACCAGCTTCAGTGATTTTGTCAGAGGCGAGCCTGGATCAGTATTGATCGGTAAAACTGAAACTGCTAATACATATACATATCCCTATTTAGAATTCATTCTGCCATTGCTGAGTAATCTGCAGTACAAATTCATTGGTTTTGGCACATTCCATTTACATTTGCTGGAGCTTGATGTTTCTCAAACTGCGGGAACACGGGTCTGAGGTTTCCCCATTGTATGTGCTACTTGGCAAGGCTTTCTGTACAACAACCTGCTGAAGGACAGGTACTCTTTACTGACAGATGCCAGTAGCCGGCAATAGATCAAGTCTGTGACATCACCCTCTGGGCTGCCTGGTATATTGAAGGACCAAATATGAGATGTTCATTGTTAGGGGGTTACATAGACTTTTATGCCCCTTATTATTGCCCTTGGTGCTGCCTCATTAAGTAAAATAAACAAATTGATTCCACAACCGTCCTCATACAATCGAGCAGCCGTCCAACCTGCAGTGAGAGTTTCATTCAAGTCGTTCTAAATGTTCAGATTTCTTACCATCAATCAAGGGAACATTCTCCACTACAATGAGGGGAATTTATCAAAACTGGAGCAGACAAAATCTGGAGCAGCTGTGCACGGCGACCAATCAGCATCTATCTTTCATTTTTAAATCTTAACTGAACAAACTGAAGAGAGAAGCTGATTGGGCAACTGCTCCAGATAAGGTAGGAGAGCAATTCTGATTGGCCAGGGGCAACTGCTCCAGATTCTGTCTGCTACAGTTTTCATAAATTACCCGGATCCTCTTCAGCATTTTCCTGTGAGTCCAGGGCACCATGAGGACACGCCCCCAAGGAGCAGATCTTTGACACCCAGAAAGTGGAGCAAATATTGCTGGGAGTCATTAAAACCCAAGATTCTCCTACAGCGCCCAACCAGATCCATCGACAGCACCCAACAAGACTCTGCTACAGTACCCAACCAGATTCACATCTAGCTCCCAACCAGATCCATCAATAGTACTCAACCCAATCAGATTAATCTACACTACCCAACCAGATTCACCCAAACAGAGTCAACAGTACCCAACAAGATTCTCCTACAGTACTATCCAACCAGATTCACCTACAGCACCCAACCAGATCCATCAAAAGTACCCAACCAGATTCCCCTACACTACCCAACCAGATTCCCCTACACTGCCCAACCAGATTCCCCTACACTGCCCAACCAGATTCCCCTACACTGCCCAACCAGATTCCCCTACACTACTCAACCAGATTCCCCTACACTACCCAACCAGATTCCCCTACACTACCCAACCAGATTCCCCTACACTACCCAACCAGATTCCCCTACACTACTCAACCAGATTCCCCTACACTACTCAACCAGATTCCCCTACACTACTCAACCAGATTCCCCTACACTACTCAACCAGATTCCCCTACACTACCCAACCAGATTCCCCTACACTACCCAACCAGATTCCCCTACACTACCCAACCAGATTCCCCTACACTACTCAACCAGATTCCCCTACACTACCCAACCAGATTCCCCTACACTACCCAACCAGCTTCAGTGATTTTGTCAGAGGCGAGCCTGGATCAGTATTGATCGGTAAAACTGAAACTGCTAATACATATACATATCCCTATTTAGAATTCATTCTGCCATTGCTGAGTAATCTGCAGTACAAATTCATTGGTTTTGGCACATTCCATTTACATTTGCTGGAGCTTGATGTTTCTCAAACTGCGGGAACACGGGTCTGAGGTTTCCCCATTGTATGTGCTACTTGGCAAGGCTTTCTGTACAACAACCTGCTGAAGGACAGGTACTCTTTACTGACAGATGCCAGTAGCCGGCAATAGATCAAGTCTGTGACATCACCCTCTGGGCTGCCTGGTATATTGAAGGACCAAATACGAGATGTTCATTGTTAGGGGGTTACATAGACTTTTATGCCCCTTATTATTGCCCTTGGTGCTGCCTCATTAAGTAAAATAAACAAATTGATTCCACAACCGTCCTCATACAATCGAGCAGCCGTCCCCAACCTGCAGTGAGAGTTTCATTCAAGTCGTTCTAAATGTTCAGATTTCTTACCATCAATCAAGGGAACATTCTCCACTACAATGAGGGGAATTTATCAAAACTGGAGCAGACAAAATCTGGAGCAGCTGTGCACGGCGACCAATCAGCATCTATCTTTCATTTTTAAATCTTAACTGAACAAACTGAAGAGAGAAGCTGATTGGGCAACTGCTCCAGATAAGGTAGGAGAGCAATTCTGATTGGCCAGGGGCAACTGCTCCAGATTCTGTCTGCTCCAGTTTTCATAAATTACCCCCATTGTGAATTACGTTTGTGTGGTCAACACTTACTTTTTCATCTCTTTACTGTCCCCTGGCCATATAATTCTGCGCCCTTTCCCCAGACTTCTGAGTAGGGGAGTATGCACACTGGGGACGCAGTGAGGGTAGCGAAGAGTGCGCACTGAAGCCACAGTGAGGGTAGAGGAGTGTGTGCACTGAGGACAAAGTAAGGAAAGGGGAGATCGAGCATTGAGGACATAAAAGTGTAAGGGAGTGCGCAGGTTAAGGACACAGTGAAGGTAGGGGAGCGTGCGCACTGAGGAGGACAAAGTCAGGATAGGGGAGCGTGCGCACTGAGGAGGACACAGTCAGGGTAGGGGAGCGTGCGCACTGAGGAGGACACAGTCAGGGTAGGGGAGCGTGCGCACTGAGGAGGACACAGTCAGGGTAGGGGAACGTGTGCACTGAGGACACAGTCAGGGTAGGGGAGCGTGCGCACTGAGGACACAGAAATGATAGGGGAGCGTGCGCACTGAGGAGGACACAGTCAGGGTAGGGGAACGTGTGCACTGAGGACACAGTCAGGGTAGGGGAGCGTTAGCACTGAAAACACAGTGGCGGTAGGGGAGCGTGTGCACTGAATACACAGTAGGGGTAGGGGAGCATGCACACCAAAGAACTAGTAGTAATGTACAAAGCTCTCTCCTGCTGCAGTCAATTAGTTGCTACAAGAAGGGAGGAGGTGGTAATCTGTTTCTGTGTACACACGTTGGGAACACATTCGCAAGGGTGGCTCCTTGGGACCCTGCAAGGAAAAAGGAGTCACCCTAAATGAGGACAATCGCAGCCTAGAAGGTGACCAGTCATTCTATGTGAATCACTCATTTAGATAGAAAACTTTTCACCATAAAAGAGCATAAGTCTTTGTAACTGTTTGAACCAGTGTTTGAAATAGATAAAAATGCTTTATCACCACCTCAGGCTGTATTCACACATGATAAAAAATGCTTTCACCTAACTAGAATCACAAATGTAAAATGCTAACCGGATAGAAAGTACATTACCCGTCCTCCGCACCCTGCTGCAGCAGTGTAGCAAACAGTGTGATGCAAACAATGTTTAAATACACATAAAGGCGCCAAAAGAACAGGAAGTACCCGCCCCCACATTATTACCATCTTAGGGCAACCAATCACATCCATCGGAAAAAGACAAATCCTGTTTCCATAGCAAAGGCGGGAAACACAATCTATGCAAATACTCAAATACCACACCTTATTAAACATCATGTATGAGACACAATCTGAGTCAAGAACAAACTTAAAATTTATGCAAATTTAAACCCGCTATTCATGTTCTAAATTTACAAGATTGGAAAATTAAATACAAAAAAGGTGAAGTGTGCGAATGTCTTGGCACCCTGTCAGTATTTGGCAGCATGGCCTTTGTGGAAACCTCTGAACCATTTTACCTGCAGCAAAGTATAAAGTCTTTTGATTCGGGAATTTTATCCCTTGCAGAAAGCTACTAGTTGTGAACTATTCTTGGGTCGTCTTGCATCTACCGCATGGAAGACTTCCAACCAATAAGCAATACACTCGGAAAATAAATGAAATTGTGCATTACAATTAGTAGAAATATGTAGGTTTGCTTTGTTTTGTTGACATTTCCTTTTGAAAATCAACAGCAATCAGGAGGTACCCAGACTTTTGTATACGGCTATATACAGGTTGATTGGACAACAAAATAGGTAATTAAAAAGGAGGAGAACTATGAGATGAGTGATTTCCACTCACCTCATAGTTCTAGCCGACCTGTGACAATGAGACTGTCACAGGTCGGCTCAGTAGATCGGGAGGTGAGCTAACACATACCGGGTTCGCTCACCTATCGATCCTGTCACGGCTCTCTGCCGCGACAGGGGGAGGGGCTGG
>NW_017306381.1:303004-307883 GCF_000935625.1 Nanorana parkeri | reverse complement strand
CTCACCTCTCGATCCTGTCACGGCTCTCTGCCGTGACAGGGGGAGGGGCTGGATTCCTCTCTCCCTGCTCCGATCTGCCAGCGATGACTGGCGGAACGGACGGGGGAGGGGGCGGATACAGCTGGCTCTGCCTCTAGATAGGCAGAGCCAGCTGTCACTCACGCAGCTGTCACTCGGGATCCGCTCCAGCTGCGGCGTCTCAGTATACCGTGAGCTGTAGCTCGCGGTATACTGAGCTTAGGGTAACGGGAGGACGCTAGTTTGTGTCCTCCCGTTATCCTAAGGAGAACTATGGGGAAAAACACTGACCCCATAGTTCTCCTTTAATAGTTGTTAATCACTAAGTTCTTGCTGCTATAACAGAGCAAACCAGCTACTAGGGGAAAGCTGCCATTACAAAAGAACCAAATCAATACATGAACAATGGATTTTTTTTCTGCCTATGTAACCATATATTATTATTATTATTATTATTATTATTAGGGATGCACCGACACTAGTATCTGTACCGGTGCCAATACCGAGTATTTGGGCTCGTACTCGCCCAAATGCTCCGATGCCTAGCCCAATACCCGAACTTCCGGTAGCAGGAAGCCGGGCAGTGAGTTATTACATGCTGCTTGGCTTCCTGAATGGCCAGGAAGCCAGGTCCATGCTCCAGGTGACAAGGGAGCATGGAAACGGCTTCCCTGCTAATCGGGAAGCTGGGTGGCGAGCCAGGGTGGAGGGGGAGGGTACAGCTGGCTCTGCCTCTAGATAGGCAGAGCCAGCTGTCACTCACGCAGCTGGGCGGATCCAGACATAATTGTCGGGATCCATTTCAGCTGCGGTGTCTCAGTATACCGCTAGTTGTAGCTCGCGGTATACTGAGCTTAGGGTGACGGGAGAACACTAGTTTGTGTCCTCCCGTTACCCTTAGGAGAACTATGGGGAAAAGCACTGACCCCATAGTTCTCCTTTAAGTTGGCCATAAACTGTTAGAATTTTGCTAAATGTTTGTTCGAAATCATTCGAGGATGCCAACTAATCCTGTAAAGATTTCGGCCAGGCCGGCTACTTGAACGGAATCCCAGACGTGTTAAACAGGTTTGTGCACTACAAATTGCACGTTTTTTTCCAAACAAAAATCTCTTGCATGGTCATTCAGATAGAACACTTTTCCATCCTTCTCCATTGTTTTTTCCTGGTTACTACAGTCCAAAACGAACGCTGATTTGACCCCACTAACTTCTACTGGTATTTGACTAGCTTTAGGAGGGCCCGTATCAGAACTGTATATGGATATGGTAAAGCACAAAATAAGGGCAAATTAAGACCAGAAGTTATTGTGTAAAGCAAATGCAGGCCACAAAAAGCGTACAAACTAAATCATATTAAAATGTTCCTTAACCAATTTGGCTACAAATCACATCAGCAAGCAGCTCTGCATAGTGACACGAAATCATCTGACATTCATTAGCTAAAAACATGTTTTCATTTGACTTACTATTACTTGTTTTCTACTTCCTGTTTCTCTTTGGCAAAAGTGATGTAATGTGCCCAAGTGTTGCATCCTGGGAAAGTTACATCAGCAGATCTGTAATCTCACAAGATCTCAGGGAAAGGCATTTTCCTCCCCTGAGATGATGTGTAAAAGGGAGTAAAGGGAGATCTGGTAATCTGCCCTTAGTAAAAATGGCCACCGTGAAAAGAATGGGGAGGAAAAGAAAAATAAGGAATGCACAGAATAAAAAGCCACCAATTATCTAGAAGTATGTGCGTGTAGATTGTCATCACTAAACATATCTAAAGGTGTGTTTGTTGTGTTTTTGAAGATCAGGGTAATAACATAGCAAATAAGGTTGGAATAAAGTCCATCAAGTTCAACCTGTGTGTGTGTGTGTGGGGGGGGGGGGGGGGGGTGTAATAAATGCACAAATAAGCCATGCCTGCTCTAATATATCTATTGCAATTGTACAACGTGACCCACAAAGAAAAAAAAAGGATATTATAATTATATTGTATACCGAAAACAGAATTTGTGACTGGACACCACAAAAGTAACTTTTAGGCCTCATTCACGTGAGAAAAGGCCGACACGTACAGCTCCGTGCACAGCCGTATCGGGCAGCTCCCGGGAAGGACAGTTGCTGCATGTGATTAGTATGCAGCCCCTGTCCTTTTCTATGGGAGTACTCGGCCGTACGCCGCCCTACGCTCACCTGCACGTCCGTACGGGTGCTGGTGTCCATACTCGTACGCTGACAGGATGGATCCTGTCTGCGTCTGAGCCGGGACACCCTCACGGACCTCCACCTGGGGTGAGCGTAGGGGGGCCATACGGCCGCGTACTCCCATAGGGAAGGACGGGGGCTGCGTACTAATCACACGCAGCACCTGTCCCTCCCGGGAGCTGCCCGATACGGCCGTGCACGGAGCTGTACGTGCCGGCCTTTTCTCGTGTGAATGAGGCCTTAAGATCCTTAATTCCTTTAGTAACAAAAAATTTAGAAAAATATAATTTGTAAAAGCAGACATCCTCCCCACACCCCATAAAAAAAGAACAGTGTTGTTCAACAGTATCACCCCAGATCCTCCCTATGTCGGTTTTTATTAAAATTAGATTTTATAATCATATTATAAAGGTTCACGGCGAAAGTCTGGCTTCATAACGTCATTAACAGGACACAAAAATGTCCTAAGCCTCTCTACGTTTTAGGAAACGTGTAAAACATATGACTGTTTCCACACTGAAGGTGTAAAACCTGTTCCAAAGTCAACGCAAGCTGTTCCAAAAGTCAAACATAATGTTTCACACAAACAAAAACAACATTCAAACAATGGTTGTGTACCCTGGTGTCTGTAAGGACAGCTATGCAATGTTTTTTTGTTTTTTTTAACATGTCTGCAGAAGGAGGGGGACAACTGAAGACAGGGCTGAAAATATTTCTTTGTATGCTGAAAGTTATACGCATGGAGTGTGAAGGTTCTCATTCATCCGGGTCATGGTATATCTGTAAAAAATAAGTCAAGGCAACTGGATTTGCTGTATTTTTCTCGAAGACGTTTCACTGGTCATCCAACATTTCTCTTTGAGAAAGCTGGTCGGATGACCAGTGAAACATCTTCAAGAAAAATACAGCAAATCCAGTTGCCTTGACTTATTTTTTACAGATATACCTAAGGAGGATTTACTTGGGATCAGTCTTGTTGCATTTATATCATAAGTAGCATAAATATCATAGATAAAAATATAGAGGCGTACCTAATGTCACAGCCTACAGTACCTGGTATTCCAAGCCGGTCTCCCATCCAGGTACTAACCAGGCCCAGACCCAGACCCAGACCCAGACCCAGAACCTCCTGGCTACGAAGCCTATATGATGATATCAAAGCTGTTAACGTGAACCTGACCTGGCTGCAGGTGAAGTCAAAAGCTGGGAACCGTCAACAGTGGAAGCCTTTCACTTTGGACCTGTGCTCCTCAAATGGAGCAGAATATATAAATAACTTAACGTCAAAGCAAAGTCCAAAAACCAAAAGGGTAATAAAAAATAAAAAAAAAAAGATTCCCTGAATCCACAAGAAAATATGTCCCTGAATGTATCAAAAATGATCCCAATCTTTACAATCCTCAATGCATTATCCTGAGTCATTGATGGAAGAATACATCAGCAAAGGTTACCTCCAGTGAACAGCTCACCTGAAAACATCCAGGAGCTCCAGACACAGGCAGCTGAAGGTAAATGCAAATCAGACTCTGTTAAAGTTGACCTGGAATCTGTCCAAGCCGTTTGGCGAGCCTTCCTAGTGGCCCTTTATTATGAGAGGCGTTCCTATGCAGCAAACTGAGTTGGGGGTGGAGTCGAGTTTGACTTATGAAAAAGTCAATATTTCAATACAATACGAGTTGCCTATAACTCTTGATCTGCTGTATCGAAATGTTTTTATTAAAGCTGACCTCTACTTGTTTGTTTTTTTTCACAATGTGCTCAGTTTGTGTTCATTTTATTTCAGCCAGATACTAATACAAACGATAAGAACACAAGGCTAAAGTGTACTGGCACAGCTCATGTAAAATGTTTATGTCTGCATACTGCTGAAAGAGACTTTCAAGATTCAATAGGAACAAGTGTCTACATGCAGCCAGCTGTCTGGTTGGCATGTTGGCACACAATCCCGGCCAATGCAAAATCTGCATGCATGCCAATAAACAGAGTTTCAGGGTATTATTGGAGAGAAAAGCCCAGAGCCCATTATGATTAGGGCAAGCCATTTATTACATATCAGACTTACCCCTGTCACACACCTCCATCCTTTTACAACTTTATCTAGATCTATGGTATCAAAGCCCATGCAACTTATGTTTGTGGCACATCTGCTGCTTTTCACGGTAAGGCCTCATTCAGAAGGGCGTACAAGTCTGTGTGGCGTGCACGCCTGTAAACGGGCCAAATCCCGGGAGGGACAGTTGCTGCGTGCGGGTCCGGGTGTCTGTACTTGGACGCAGACAGGATGTGCAGTTCAGATGACAGCGTACAACTGCGTCCTCCCATAGGGAAGAACGGGCTGCTGCACCCAATCACACGCAGCACCCAACCCTCCCGGGAATGGCCCGTTTACAGGCATGCACCCAGCACGGGGTGCATGCCTGTAAAGAAATGCCTGTAATATTTTGATTCCGAAACATTTGAGACAAAAGCATTTTTGAAAAGCAGACACCAAGCATAAAACATATTTAACATATTTAATGTAATAGAAAGGTCTACAAATCTACAATGGTCAGGAGTTCATTTATGGAGGTTTTAGGAAAAATTCTTTAAATTTTTTGGAGAGGCTCCTGTTGCCCTTTTTTGCTTTAACATTGCTTTCCACTGTTGTGCAAGGGTGTATGTTCCTA
>NW_017306381.1:302506-302928 GCF_000935625.1 Nanorana parkeri | reverse complement strand
CAACCAACCTGTCTTCAGTTATATTGTTCCTGCACTCTCTTCCTTTATACTGTAAAGCACGGCGCAAATTGTACTGTATGTATACAATGTATACACATTTATCATATATTTAATTTTTTCTAAAAGAATGCAGGGATGTAAAACATCTAGAATACTATCTTTTAATTGTATGATCTGCTTTCCAGTTGTATGGATATACAGTTATTGATATAGGGCTGGGGGGTCATTAAAAGGAAAGCTCTAGCAACGGTAACCAAATTAAAAGGTAAGTTCACTGTTCACTTTCCCAAGAACCCCGTAGTGCTGTGTACAAAGATTTCCTTCTGTTTGCTACATTTGTTACTGGGTGGTTTTGGCTGATTTCCTCTATATTACATTGTTTATAGGCTCCCGCTCTATAGGCTGAATCCACAAAGCTTTAC
>NW_017306381.1:302255-302464 GCF_000935625.1 Nanorana parkeri | reverse complement strand
CCTTTACGTGGAACAAAAAAAAATTGTCCCAAAGAGTTTGTTGGTCTTTGTACGACTCTTTCACCAACTCTTCTATTTTTCTAGCAATGTTTTTGGGGTGCACACTGCCTGCAGCACAGAGTACACTCCAGGTCAATACAGAGCTGGATATACAATATACAAGAAACAGAGTCCAAGAAGGCGGCAGGGACACCGAGGGAGCATTGTTG
>NW_017306381.1:297329-302070 GCF_000935625.1 Nanorana parkeri | reverse complement strand
CCCCCCCTCTGCCTTTCCCCTCCCCCCTTTGCCTTTCCCCTCCAGATTGCTTTGTTTGATGTTCTTACAGGTTTGCTTTAAAGGCATTTTAAAGCCTTTCCCATTTTTTGGGCTCATGTGACCAGGACAACAGCAGAGAAGAGGTTACAAAGCCTGGGAGACTTGTTTTGGCAAAGCGGTGAAGGGGTTAAGAAGCCTGGGACGCTTGTTTTGACAAAGCGGTGAAGGGGTTAAGAAGCCTGTTTTGTCAAAGAAGGGGTTAAGAAAGCCTGGGAAGCTTGTTTTGGCAAAGCGGTGAAGGAGTTAAGAAGCCTGTTAGGCACAGCACGGAAGGGGTTAAGAAAGCCTGGGAAGCTTGTTTTGTCACAGCAAGGAAGGGGTTAAGAAAGCCGGAGAAGCTTGTTTTGTCACAGCAAGGAAGGGGTTAAGAAAGCCTGGGAAGCTTGTTTTGTCACAGCAAGGAAGGGGTTAAGAAAGCCGGAGAAGCTTGTTTTGTCACAGCAAGGAAGGGGTTAAGAAAGCCTGTTAATTATAATAACCGAGTTCGGGGAAAGCGTTTAATTGTAGTTAATCGGTCCTCTCAGGGACACTTTCAGTGATGCATATTTCCAGGGAACGGCGATATCACGAGGGAATTTTGCTCTCCAAGGAGAGGCTGTTCATAGCAAAACGACCTGCACGCCATTTGTATGCGCTGCGTGTTCCGATATTCTCCCCGAATCTCAAATATTCTGCCTAATTCCCCCGGCTTCCACCCATATTGACCCACGAGAGCATGTGCCTGTATGGCTGTGATAGAGGCAGTAGAGTGTAAGCTCCTTTGGTGCTGTGATTGGTCTGACCTTCTCTGCACAGCGATATGGAAAAAAAAAAGGCAAAACATATTTACGTTTTTTAAAAACAGCGTCCCCAAAAAGTTCATCCCCAGTGACATGCGTACGGCATGAAATACGTTCATTATAGGGCCCATGTTTTTACCCATTTATGTTTAATGCGTTCCGTTGCCTCTGCTCATTCCTACAGTGAGCGTCCCCGCAATTTAAAAAAAGACAAAAACTTATATATCCTTTATTACCCCAATACGTCGCAACACTGCACATGCATTTTAACATTTACGCACTTAAGGGTTAGGTGTGTTGTTAACGGCGTAGATGTGCATTGGGACCCATTAGCAATGAATGGGTGTATATGCAATATGCTGGTGCAGTGGACATGCTAAAGCATGGGTGTAAAGCCCATCGATGAATCAGATGATCCATGATGATGCAAGGTGGCAGCTGTGTGCGCATGGTATCAGTCCATCAATCATTATTACTGCTGGTCTTTGGGCAAACTGTCAACTTTGCATTGGGTAAGCAAGTTCATGCCTATGAAATGGGAATAGTGGCCATGGCAGATTAAGAAAATGACGATCAAGTGGGAAAATCCATCAAAACAAATTCTTTCTTCCCCCACCAGCATGAGGAAAGAGGCATGTGCAATGTCCCAGACCCAGCCACTTAAGGTGATTGTAGCTGGACCAGGGCACTTGCAACAACATAGTTGTGTACTGTCCATGATACTTTGTATTTGCGCTAACAGTTCCATTTCCAGGATGCGCCTTCGGGGGTCTACCCCCCTTCTTCGGGGTCCCAGCACTACTGCGGTTTAGCACAGCACTAACCTCCATCGTTGGCAGGGGTGCAATCACCTTTAGGGGTGCAATCACACAAACTTTTGTATCAGGCAAGTTCTTACTTAAAGGAATATTAATTCGTTTTCCTCCAGTTTGATATATTGAGCCCCCCCCCATGTCCCAGGCTGTCACCTTTTCCCCATCCATTCCGAGAGCAAATCCTCAGCAGCCGGGACCGTCCCTGGATAGCAGAGCCAAGCCAAGTTTAACAATCAGCAGGAAAAGTCATGCAAGGACAACAGGCAATGGAGAGAGAGGTATAGGAGAGGGTACTTACTGCTGTCAGCTGCTTGGGAAGGGAGTCACTGAGAGGACATTGCCATCCCTCCAGCCCTGGTGAGAGGTAATCAGCACTCTGCAGAGTAGTGCGACTCTGGTCTGTTGTGAAGAAAGTGTTGTGTACTTTCATTATCAGCAGCTCCTTCGTGGCTGGAACAACCCCCAGCTCACCCAGGCTGTGTGAACACACAGGAATACTGCCAGATAGGTTTACAAGGGATGGGACTCTGCCTCTGCAGTTCAATCTGCGGCCACTAGGCGGCACAGAGATTGGCCAATGTCTAATGCAGCTGGAAAATCTGCAGAGCTCCGGCTGCTGGTTCATTTGCAGCTTGCATGGCTTACTTGGGTTTTGTTTCGCAGTTTCCATAAGTGTCAGCGATAGCGGGGCGCATGGGCCACAGGATAATACCCATGTGTGCTTCGCTGCTTTATGGTGGCACTACAAGTTGCAGCCTGCTGCAGTACAAGTCCATACCGGCCTTTTGGCTAAGATCAAGTGTAGTGTCTGTTCTTATCAGTGATCAGTAGGGGAAAGGAGCCACTGTACTGGCCTTATGGCTTGTATGGCTGGAATCTGAGTACCCTGCCCAGGGCCGGATTTCCCACCAGGCTATCCAAGGCCCGGCCTCGAGGCAGCAGGGAGTAGAGAGGCTCCCACCTAACTTTATTGCTATCACACAGGAGATAACAAGCCCCTGTGCGATAGCAATTGGAGGTGACGGGTTCTCTTTATTGACCCTGTCACCTCCAATACAGGAGTTCTAGCACAGCACTGTGCTTGAACTCCTGTGATAGGTGAGAGAGCAAGAGCACACTCTGCCGCTCTGCTCACTGCAGTGAGGCGAGACTCGGCGCCGGAGGACGGAAGCAGAGGAGAGAGGTAAGTGCAGGGGGGAGGGGAGGACGGACCGGCCGGCTGCAGCCTTTTTACATGTCATCTCGGCGACATCGCCGAGATGACATGTAAACGAACAATCGGCTTCCCTCACTCTACATTTAGTCCTGCTTGTGCAAAGCAGGACTAAATGTAGAGAGGGCAACTTGCCGCCCGGCGCCCGCAACTTCCCCACAAGAACACCACTGCCGCCCCTCTGCCTTCTGCCGCCCTGAGGCCGGGCCTCGGTGGCCTTGTGGGATATCCGGGCCTGGTTCCGGGCGTCGTGGTAATCCGGGGTAATTGTTTTCTACATTTAGCCCTGCTTTGGGCAAGCAGAGTTAAATATACAGCGGGGAAGCCGCCGCTTGTTTTGTAGTTTTTTTTGACCTGGCCTTGGGGCAGCAGAGAGAGTAAATCCAGCCCTGAATCTGCCTCAGTGATGGGGGTCCTGGCTATGAGAAGGAAACCGAATTAAGCGTCCACTCACGTATAGAGTGGGGGTCGGGAGTATTTCTCGGGTGCTGGGATCTGGCAGGGGCCAATTCCTCCTGATTTCGATGGGTCTACCTTGTCTGGCCATGGGCTGGGAAGGCACGAAGCCTGCGGTGTTTAGCGCCCCGCCCCCATGGGAGTGGTGCCCCAGGGGTGCCCGAGTAGCACTAGGGGTTTTGGGACCCCACTGTGTGAAAGGCACGTTGGCTATGACACCTTTTGCTTTTGATGCACATCACATCTTGGGCTAGGCCTTATGGCTAAGACCAGGGGTCACTTTTATTACCGGGCCGCAAGGCCTAGCCATTGTCTTGCACTTCGGCACTTATTTATTTTTCTTCCCTGTATGTGCACAATTCACTTTCTTTTTGATGTGTTTTCACTCCCCAGGATGGAGGGTGTGGGTCTTCGGGCCTACCCTGAAGTCTAGGGGGAGGATGTGTGGCCCTTCCTTCCTCCCCAGAATCGGGGGGTCTCCCTTCGGGGAAGCCCTCAACCTAGTACTTGGTGGTCGGCTTCGGCTGACCACAAGGAATGGGTCCGTCTGGTTTCGGCCAGGTGGACACGAGTGTCTTGCCCCTGTCCGGTTGGGCCCCCGTGGATGTCAGGGATGGGCCCTGTATCTTTGGGAGAAGGACCCTTTAGATGCACCCCTTCCGTGCACTTTTTTGTGTGTGTTCACATGCACTTTTTTGGTTCACTTTTTGGGTGTTTCGATGCACGCACTGCGGCCTTCAAAAAAAAAAAGTAAATGGTTAGTGATTATATTCCAGCTCAGGCTTCCTATAACAAGCCAAAAATGAAATGCATACAGTATATATAAGCTTACAGGTCTGGTCTCTGGACAGCCTGTAAGTGGACAGTAAAAGGAGAGGCAGAAGATTGATGAGCTTACCTCTCTGCACTTTGCTCTCTCCTCCTGTCAGCATGTCCCACCCCTTGCACAGCAGCACAAGGGATTGGCTCATTATGCTGCTTCTGCCTCCCCCAGTCTGAGCTCTGCTGCACACGAGGCTGATAGAGAGCCAAATTCAGCTCCTTATACTGTTTGCATTGAAAAAACATTGAACCGCATACAGTTGTGTCTTTTATATCCGGCTGGATTTCAGCTCTGAGAGTATCCCCTGTGTACAGTGAGGAATGTTTACATCATGATGATCACAGCCGCCTTCATCTCCACGGTAACCGCATGGCAACCAGCATCCCTTCTCATGGGGCACAAAGTCATTGCGTTGTCACGCACTGTTTACTGGAAGTGAAATTGTCAGTAATGTGAAAGTCAAACAGTGCTTTTTATAACGGCGCCGTATACATTGAATGCGTCACACCTACTATTATATAGCCGTGACAGAGTCAGTCATAGAGTACAAACAGCCCTTCCCATCCCGGGGTGGTATAGAAACGGATGGAAGTGT